>NW_028158284.1:27500-205610 GCF_964263955.1 Coregonus lavaretus
GTTTATTAGGTACACCCATCTAGTACCGGTCCAGTTTATTAGGTACACCCATCTAGTACCGGTCCAGTTTATTAGGTACACCCATCTAGTACCGGTCCAGTTTATTAGGTACACCCATCTAGTACCGGTCCAGTTTATTATTACACCCATCTAGTACCGGTCCAGTTTATTAGGTACACCCATCTAGTACCGGTCCAGTTTATTAGGTACACCCATCTAGTACCGGTGATCGCGTGCCCACTGGAGCCGCTTCTTCTTGTTTTTAGTTGATAGGAGTGGAACCCGGTGTGGTCGTCTGTTTCAATAGCCCATCGGTGACACGGATCGACCAGTTGTGTGTTCCGAGATGCCGTTCTGCACACCACTGTTGTACTGCGCCGTTATCTGTCTGTTTGTGGCCCGCCTGTTAGCTTGCACGACTCTTGCCATTCTCCTTTGACCTCCGTCATCAACGAGCTGTTTTCGCCCAAAGGACTGCCGCTGACCGGATGCTTTTTGTTTGCAGCACCATTCTCAGTAAACTCTAGACACTGTCGGGCGTGAAAAGCCCATGAGGGCGGACGTTTCTGAGATACTGGATCCGGAAGCACCTGGCACCGACTATCACACCACGCTCAAAGTCTCTTAGGTCACTTGTTTCGCCCATTCTAGCATTCAATCGAACAGTAACTGAATGCCTCGATGCCTGTCTGCCTGCTTTATATAGCAAGCCACGGCCACGTGACTCACTGTCTGTAGGAGCGATCCATTTTGGTGAACGGGATTGTGTACCTAATAAAGTGTCCGGTGTACCTAATAAAGTGTCCGGTGTACCTAATATAGTGTCCAGAATAACAAAATGTTTTCTAGAACTGTCTTGATCTGAGAACAGGATGACATCATTATTCAAACCGGAGTTCATTTACCCACATAGCCTGACCAGGCAAATCACCAGCACGTATCGTCTCGTCACAGACAACCAATGAGGGCTTGGTAGCCAATCTCACTAGACATTGGTGTTGTCTCTAAATGCATGTGCAGTATACATCACTGCTAGAAAGGCATGGCTGAATCCCATCACTGGTGGAAGTCTTTCAAACCTAACACGCCTTTACTTTGCTATGGATTCAACTATTTACTACAGAATGAAGTCAGTCAACCAAATATTTATTTACAGCAGATAGAATAAAATGTAGAGGCAAACGTTAGATTTTTTTTTATATAGATTTGTACATTGTTTTTGTATATAATGCACTATATGTCAATTATATTCTAATGCTGTCTCTTGGAGAGGAACCTCGTGCCTTTTGAATGGATGAATTCAGCTCCTGATCAACTGAAATGAAATTCAGAATGACTGTTTGAAAAGGCTTCTTCGTGAACAGTCTAGAACATTCTATGGAACTATAGAATCACAGAACAACTGAAGGGACGGAATCAGCTGATGTGGACTAACCTGAGCTGAACTGTCTCCAACTAGCAAACAGATTTACTTTTCTAAAACGGGGTATTTTTTTATTAGAGTACAGAGGTAGTTTTCAATGAGTGAATTTAGATTATTTTCTTTTGATAATAATCATGGTTGCTAATAAAAATGTCAATCCTGATAGTATTGCAAATGATATCCGGTAAACAGTAATTGTTTTGTATACACATTGTTTTTGTTTATATGTAAGCTATTCTGAACTGCTTGTTTGTCATCCTCCAGTATGTTCTTCTTCTCATTGTGCCATTTTGTAGTGATGCATGTATCTGAATGGAGTGCTTCCTTACAAGTCATAACGTAGAGCTGTATGTGACCGACCGGCTCGATTCGGTCTTATGTACAGTGAGGGAAAAAAGTATTTGATCCCCCTGCTGATTTTGTACGTTTGTCCACTGACAAATAAATGATCAGTCTATAATTTTAATGGTAGGTTTATTTGAACAGTGAGAGACAGAATAACAACAAAAAAATCCAGAAAAACGCATGTCACAAATGTTATAAATTGATTTGCATTTTAATGAGGGAAATAAGTATTTGACCCCCTCTCAATCAGAAAGATTTCTGGCTCCCAGGTGTCTTTTATACAGGTAACGAGCTGAGATTAAGAGCACACTCTTAAAGGGAGTGCTCCTAATCTCAGTTTATTACCTGTATAAAAGACACCTGTCCACAGAAGCAATCAATCAATCAGATTCCAAACTCTCCACCATGGCCAAGACCAAAGAGCTCTCCAAGGATGTCAGGGACAAGATTGTAGACCTACACAAGGCTGGAATGGGCTACAAGACCATCGCCAAGCAGCTTGGTGAGAAGGTGACAACAGTTGGTGCGATTATTCGCAAATGGAAGAAACATATATATATAATAACTGTCAATCTCCCTTGGCCTGGGGCTCCATGCAAGATCTCACCTCGTGGAGTTGCAATGATCATGAGAACGGTGAGGAATCAGCCCAGAACTACACAGGAGGATCTTGTCAATGATCTCAAAGCTGCTGGGACCATAGTCACCAAGAGAACAATTGGTAACACACTACGCCATGAAGGACTGAAATCCTGCAGCGCCCGCAAGGTCCCCCTGCTCAAGAAAGCACATATACAGGCCCGTCTGAAGTTTGCCAATGAACATCTGAATGATTCAGAGGAGAACTGGGTGAAAGTGTTGTGGTCAGATGAGACCAAAATGGAGCTCTTTGGCATCAACTCAACTCGCCGTGTTTGGAGGAGGAGGAATGCTGCCTATGACCCCAAGAACACCATCCCCACCGTCAAACATGGAGGTGGAAACATTATGCTTTGGGGGTGTTTTTCTGCTAAGGGGACAGGACAACTTCACCGCATCAAAGGGACGATGGACAAGGCCATGCACCGTCAAATCTTGGGTGAGAACCTCCTTCCCTCAGCCAGGGCATTGGAAATGGGTCGTGGATGGGTATTCCAGCATGACAATGACCCAAAACACACGGCCAAGGCAACAAAGGAGTGGCTCAAGAAGAGGCACATTAAGGTCCTGGAGTGGCCTAGCCAGTCTCCATACCTTAATCCCATAGAAAATCTGTGGAGGGAGCTGAAGGTTCGAGTTGCTAAACGTCAGGCTCGAAACCTTAATGACTTGGAGAAGATCTGCAAAGAGGAGTGGGACAAAATCCCTCCTGAGATGTGTGTAAACCTGGTGGCCAACTACAAGAAACGTCTGACCTCTGTGATTGCCAACAAGGGTTTTGCCACCAAGTACTAAGTCATGTTTTGCAGAGGGGTCAAATACTTATTTCCCTCATTAAAATGCAAATCAATTTATAACATTTTTGACATGCGTTTTTCTGGATTTTTTTGTTGTTATTCTGTCTCTCACTGTTCAAATAAATCTACCATTAAAATTATAGACTGATCATTTCTTTGTCAGTGGGCAAACGTACAAAATCAGCAGGGGATCAAATTATTTTTTCCCTCACTGTAGCTACATTTATCAGCAGCGTGATAGACTAGTGTCCTGTCCAGGGGGTGTACTGGTACATCAAGCTGTCTCACTACAGAAACAGGAGATAGACTAGTGTCCTGTCCAGGGGGTGTACTGTACATCAAGCTGTCTCACTACAGAAACAGGAGATAGACTAGTGTCCTGTCCAGGGGGTGTACTGGTACATCAAGCTGTCTCACTACAGAAACAGGAGATAGACTAGTGTCCTGTCCAGGGGGTGTACTGGTACATCAAGCTGTCTCACTACAGAAACAGGAGATATATTAGTGTCCTGTCCAGGGGGTGTACTGTACATCAAGCTGTCTCACTACAGAAACAGGAGATATACTAGTGTCCTGTCCAGGGGGTGTACTGTACATCAAGCTGTCTCACTACAGAAACAGGAGATATACTAGTGTCCTGTCCAGGGGGTGTACTGGTACATCAAGCTGTCTCACTACAGAAACAGGAGATAGACTAGTGTCCTGTCCAGGGGGTGGACTGTACATCAAGCTGCCTCACTACAGAAACAGGAGATAGACTAGTGTCCTGTCCAGGGGGTGTACTGTACATCAAGCTGTCTCACTACAGAAACAGGAGATAGACTAGTGTCCTGTCCAGGGGGTGTACTGTACATCAAGCTGTCTCACTACAGAAACAGGAGATAGACTAGTGTCCTGTCCAGGGGGTGTACTGTACATCAAGCTGTCTCACTACAGAAACAGGAGATATACTAGTGTCCTGTCCAGGGGGTGTACTGTACATCAAGCTGTCTCACTACAGAAACAGGAGATAGACTAGTGTCCTGTCCAGGGGGTGTACTGTACATCAAGCTGTCTCACTACAGGAACAGGAGATAGACTAGTGTCCTGTCCAGGGGGTGTACTGGTACATCAAGCTGTCTCACTACAGAAACAGGAGATAGACTAGTGTCCTGTCCAGGGGGTGGACTGTACATCAAGCTGTCTCACTACAGAAACAGGAGATAGACTAGTGTCCTGTCCAGGGGGTGTACTGTACATCAAGCTGTCTCACTACAGAAACAGGAGATAGACTAGTGTCCTGTCCAGGGGGTGTACTGTACATCAAGCTGTCTCACTACAGAAACAGGAGATAGACTAGTGTCCTGTCCAGGGGGTGTACTGTACATCAAGCTGTCTCACTACAGAAACAGGAGATAGACTAGTGTCCTGTCCAGGGGGTGTACTGTACATCAAGCTGCCTCCCTCACTGTACAGAAACAGAAGAAAGGATCTATGGGATCTTCTGGCTCAGATTAGGCTACGTAACACGTGCACACCGCTGATATGAGTCAAACAATGCCTCTACACAGAAAACTGACTCCAAATGAACTCTATCCTGATCTACAGTTCAAGTCGGAAGATAGTTTGGCAAGTCGGCTACTTTGTTCATGACACAAGTAATTTTTCCAACAATTGTTTACAGACAGATTATTTCACTTATAATTCACTGTATCACAATTCCAGTGGGTCAGAAGTTTACATACACTAAGTTGACTGTGCCTTTAAACAGCTTGGAAAATTCCAGAAAATGATGTCATGGCTTTATAAGCTTCTGATAGGCTAATTGACATAATTTGAGTCAATTGGAGCTGTACCTGTGGATGTATTTCAAGGCCTACCTTCAAACAGTGCCTCTTTGCTTGACATCATGGGAAAATCAAAAGAAACCAGCCAAGACCTCAGACATTTTTTTGTAGACCTCCACAAGTCTGGTTCATCCTTGGGAGCAGTTCCAAACGCCTGACGGTATCACGTTCATCTGTACAAACAATAGTACGCAAGTATAAACACCATGGGACCACGCAGACGTCATACCGCTCAGGAAGGAGACACGTTCTGTCTTCTAGAGATGAACGAACTTTGGTGCGAAAAGTGCAAATCAATTCCAGAACAACAGCAAAGAACCTTGTGAAGATGCTGGAGGAAACAGGTACAAAAGTATCTATATCCACAGTAAAACGAGTCCTATATCGACATAACCTGAAATGACGCTCAGCAAGGAAGAAGCCACTGCTCCAAAACCGCCATAAAAAAGCAAGACTACGTTTGCAACTGCACATGAGGACAAAGATTGTACTTTTTCGAGAAATGTCCTCTGGTCTGATGAAACAAAAATAGAACTGTTTGGCCATAATGACCATCGTTATGTTTGGAGGAAAAAGGAGGTTGCTTGCAAGCCGAAGAACACCATCCCAACCGTGAAGCACGGGATTGGCAGCATCATGCTGTGGGGGTGCTTTGCTGCAGGAGGGACTGGTGCACTTCACAAAATAGATGGCATCATGAGGAAGGAAAATGCTGTGGATATATTGAAGCAACATCTCAAGACATCAGTCAGGAAGTTAAAGCTTGGTCGCAAATGGGTTTTCCAAATGGATTATGACCCCAAGCATACTTCCAAAGTTGTGGCAAAATGGCTTAAGGACAACAAAGTCAAGGTATTGGAGTGGCCATCACAAAGCCCTGACCTCAATCCTATAGAACATTTGTGGGCAGAACTGAAAAAGCATGTGTGAGCAAGGAGGCCTACAAACCTGACTCAGTTACACCAGCTCTGTCAGGAGGAATGGGCCAAAATTCACCCACCTTATTGTGGGAAGCTTGTGGAAGGCTACCCGAAACGTTTGACCCAAGTTAAACAATTTAAAGGCAATGCTACCAAATACTAATTGAGTGTATGTAAACTTCTGACCCACTGGGAATGTGATGAAAAAAATAAAAGCTGAAATAAATAATTCTCTCTACTATTATTCTGACATTTCACATTCTTAAAGTGGTGATCCTAACTGACCTAACACAGGGAATTTTTACTAGGATTAAATGTCAGGAATTGTGAAAAACTGAGTTTAAATGTATTTGGCTAAGATGTATGTGAACTTCCGACTTCAACTGTATATCATATAGGAGATAGGATAGCTATGTCTTCTGTCCTGTATCCAACCCCCCACTGTCCCACTGCAAAGCCCCTACCTATCGGTCTTCTGTCCTGTATCCAACCCCCCACTGTCCCACTGCAAAGCCCCTACCTATCGGTCTTCTGTCCTGTATCCAACCCCCCACTGTCCCACTGCAAAGCCCCTACCTATCGGTCTTCTGTCCTGTATCCAACCCCCCACTGTCCCACTGCAAAGCCCCTACCTATCGGTCTTCTGTCCTGTATCCAACCCCCCACTGTCCCACTGCAAAGCCCCTACCTATCGGTCTTCTGTCCTGTATCCAACCCCCCACTGTCCCACTGCAAAGCCCCTACCTATCGGTCTTCTGTCCTGTATCCAACCCCCCCACTGTCCCACTGCAAAGCCCCTACCTATCGGTCTTCTGTCCTGTATCCAACCCCCCACTGTCCCACTGCAAAGCCCCTACCTATCGGTCTTCTGTCCTGTATCCAACCCCCCACTGTCCCACTGCAAAGCCCCTACCTATCGGTCTTCTGTCCTGTATCCAACCCCCCACTGTCCCACTGCAAAGCCCCTACCTATCGGTCTTCTGTCCTGTATCCAACCCCCCACTGTCCCACTGCAAAGCCCCTACCTATCGGTCTTCTGTCCTGTATCCAACCCCCCACTGTCCCACTGCAAAGCCCCTACCTATCGGTCTTCTGTCCTGTATCCAACCCCCCACTGTCCCACTGCAAAGCCCCTACCTATCGGTCTTCTGTCCTGTATCCAACCCCCCACTGTCCCACTGCAAAGCCCCTACCTATCGGTCTTCTGTCCTGTATCCAACCCCCCACTGTCCCACTGCAAAGCCCCTACCTATCGGTCTTCTGTCCTGTATCCAACCCCCCCACTGTCCCACTGCAAAGCCCCTACCTATCGGTCTTCTGTCCTGTATCCAACCCCCCACTGTCCCACTGCAAAGCCCCTACCCATCGGTCTTCTGTCCTGTATCCAACCCCCCACTGTCCCACTGCAAAGCCCCTACCTATCGGTGTAGGACCAAGTTGCCCTTAGATGCTGATCTTTGGTTAGTTTAGCGTTTTTCCCACTAATGTTTAAGGTTAGGAAGGAGAGGTTTAAGCTGATCCCAGATCTGCTCCTAGGAGACATATCACCCCTGAAAACTCACTTCCCCTGTATTCTATTACGTCTCCAGTTTACTACAGACATATATCTTATCTATCTATCTTCATCTGTAGGTAATAATAATAATAATAATAATAATAATAATAATAATAATATACCATTTAGCAGACGCTTTTATCCAAAGCGACTTACAGTCATGTGTGCATACATTTTTACGTATGGGTGGTCCCGGGGATCGAACCCACTACCCTGGCGTTACAAGCGCCATGTTCTACCAATTGAGCTACAGAGGTAAAAGGATATGCTTGTACAATAAGCTTAATATGAAAATACATTTGCACATGTCCTTTAAAAATGCAATTATTCACAGTATGTTGCATTGTTGTCGGGGGAGAAGTGATGGCCGGAGACAGACGTCACCATCCCAAAGCGGCACGATCGGGTTGAATTAACATTGGCTGGACAGCACCTCCTACTGAAGAGTTGATCTATCTACAGTTACCCTTTGGTCTCCCATCCAGGGTTTTAACCAAGCCCAGCCCTGCTTAGCCATGATATTTTCCACTGACTAATACCAATGTGGTATCATGAGAATGCTTAGCGAGAGCTCTCTTAATAACTAAATATATTTACTATCACAATCATTCCAAATCAAATGGTATTCGGCACATGCTTGGTAAACAACAGGTGTGGACTAACAGTGGAATGCTGACTTACTTCCCAACAATGGAGAGAGAAAGAAAATAGAGAAATTATAGAAAAGTAAAACACGTAATAAGAAATACACAATGAGTAACGATAACTTGGCTATATACGCGGGTTACCAGTACTATTGAACTATATACGCGGGTTACCAGTACTATTGAACTATATACGCGGGTTACCAGTACTATTGAACTATATACGCTGGTTACCAGTACTATTGAACTATATACGCTGGTTACCAGTACTATTGAACTATATACGCGGGTTACCAGTACTATTGAACTATATACGCGGGTTACCAGTACTATTGAACTATATACGCGGGTTACCAGTACTATTGAACTATATATGCGTGTTACCAGTACTATTGAACTATATACGCGGGTTACCAGTACTATTGAACTATATACGCGTGTTACCAGTACTATTGAACTATATACGCGGGTTACCAGTACTATTGAACTATATACGCGGGTTACCAGTACTATTGAACTATATACGCGGTTTACCAGTACTATTGAACTATATACGCGGGTTACCAGTACTATTGAACTATATACGCGGGTTACCAGTACTATTGAACTATATACGCTGGTTACCAGTACTATTGAACTATATATGCGGGTTACCAGTACTATTGAACTATATACGCGGATTACCAGTACTATTGAACTATATACGCGGGTTACCAGTACTATTGAACTATATATGCGGGTTACCAGTACTATTGAACTATATACGCGGGTTACCAGTACTATTGAACTATATACGCGTGTTACCAGTACTATTGAACTATATACGCGGGTTACCAGTACTATTGAACTATATACGCGGGTTACCAGTACTATTGAACTATATACGCGGGTTACCAGTACTATTGAACTATATACGCGGGTTACCAGTACTATTGAACTATATATGCGGGTTACCAGTACTATTGAACTATATACGCGGGTTACCAGTACTATTGAACTATATACGCGGGTTACCAGTACTATTGAACTATATACGCGGGTTACCAGTACTATTGAACTATATACGCGGGTTACCAGTACTATTGAACTATATACGCGGGTTACCAGTACTATTGAACTATATACGCGGGTTACCAGTACTATTGAACTATATACGCGGGTTACCACTTCTGACTTCTGTGTGTGTGTGTGTGTAGCCAGTTTTTTGTCCCCACACTTTGGTTCTGAAATCATCATCACACACTAATTAACTTGTAATTTTTGCAGATTAAGTGTTTGAGCTAATAAAACATGATATCATCGCAAAAAGAAAAACATTACAACATGTGAAGTTTGTCAATACATTGCAGTAAATGAGAAAAGCGTCGTCCAACTGAAGCTTGTCAATAGGTTACAGTAAATGAGACAACTACAGGCCTATCAC
Source organism: Coregonus lavaretus (assembly GCF_964263955.1). Taxonomy (NCBI): domain Eukaryota; kingdom Metazoa; phylum Chordata; class Actinopteri; order Salmoniformes; family Salmonidae; genus Coregonus; species Coregonus lavaretus. Next base: position 37,073 of record NW_028158284.1, read on the forward strand.
AAACCTCCCCTTCCTCAACAACTACAGGCCTATCACAAACCTCCCCTTCCTCAACAACTACAGGCCTATCACAAACCTCCCCTTCCCAAGCAAGTGGTGCGCGTCGCCAGTCCGGCCCGGCCTGTTCCTGCACATCGCACCAAGCCAGTGGTGCACGTCGCCAGCCCGGCCCGGCCTGTTCCTGCTCCTCGCACCAAGCCAGTGGTGCGTGTTCCTAGTCCGGTCCGGCCCGTGCCTGCTCCTCGCACCAGACCAGTGGTGCGTTTGTCCAGTCCGGCACGGCCCATGCCCGTTCCACCGGTGCCTGGTCCGGCACCGGTCAGCTGCTCCACTCCGGAGCCAGAGCAGTCCGCTCCACCGGTGCCTGATCCAGCTCCGGTCAGCGGCTCCACTCCGGAGCCAGAGCAGTCCGCTCCACCGGTGCCTGATCCAGCTCCGGTCAGCAGCTCCACTCCGGAGCCAAAGGAGTCCGCTCCACCGGTGCCCAGTCAAGCTCCGGTCAGCGGCTCCAGTCCAGACCCAGACGGCATCCGCCAGAGGACCAGGAACTACCGGCCTGAGGAGAGACACATGAAAAGTGGGTGAGACACGGTAGTGAGGGCGAAGGAGCAGCCGGTACAATACCTAATTTATCCGCCGGAGGACCTTAAACGGCCCCACACACCGGGGGCTCAGTTTCTTGCAGGGCAGGCGGAGAGGGAGGTTTTTAATGGACAGCCAGACATGATCACCAGGCTGGAATATGGGGGCCTCACTCTGGTGGCGGTCGGCTTGGTCCTTCTGCCAACGAATGGCCCTCTGGAGATGGACATGGGCGGCGTCCCAGGCCTGTCCGGCCTGGCGGAACCACTCGTCGACAGCGGGCGCATCGGTCTGGCTGGGTGTCCAAGGGGCCAGGGCTGGCTGGTACCCCAGGACGCACTGGAAGGGAGTGAGCCCCGTAGGAGAGTGAACGAGGGAGTTCTGGGCATATTCTGCCCAGGGAAGAAACCTCGCCCAGTCACCCTGCCGGTCCTGACAGTGGAAATGAAGAAACCTCCCCAGCTCCTGGTTCATGCACTCCACCTGCCCATTCGACTGAGGCCTATACCCACAAGTGAGGCTGGCCGTGGCCCCGATCTTCTCCAGAAAAGCTTTCCACACTCGGGAGGTGAATTGGGGGCCACGGTGTCCTCCGGAAGTCTATAATGCCGGAAGACCTGTTGGAACAGGACCTCAGCGACCTGGAGAGCAGAAGGAAGACCAGTTAGTGACAAAAAAATTGCATGATTTGGAGAACCGATCTACGACCACCAGGACTGTGGTGAAGCCGTCAGAATGTGGGAGGTTGGGGACAAAGTCTATGGACAGGTGTGACCAAGGTCACTGAGGCACTGGGAGAGGAACTAGTTTGCCTGCCGGGGCGATCCGAGGTGTCTTCGTTTGGGCACACACGTAACAGGAGTTGATATAGCGGGAGACATCAGTAGCCAAGGATGGCCACCAGTGTTTTTGTGAGAGAGAATGTAGGGTGTGCGTAATACCGGAGTGCCCTGCCGTAAGGGTAGTGAGCGCCCAGATCAGCAGGTGGTCACGGACCTTGGTGGGTACATACACGCAACGCGCCCCGATGAGAGACGAGGGCAGGATAGGACCCCCAGATACTTCCTTTCTCTGGTATGGTGCATCCTGGAGAGTGTGTCGGCTTTCACATTCTGGGATCCTGAAAGCAAGTAAGAAATTGGGCCCACCTGGCTTGACGAGAGTTCATCCGTTTCGCTGCCCGTATGTGCTCCAACTTCCGGTGGTCAGTGAGAATCCGGAATGGATGGACTGCGCCCTCCAGCCAGTGTCTCCATTCCTCCAGAGCGAGGACCACTGCCAACAGCTCCCTGTCTCCAACTCCATAGTTCCTCTCTGCGGGGGTAAGCTTTTTCGAGAAAAAGGCACAGGGATACATTTTCTCTGGCTTACCCTGCCGCTGGAAGAGGACCCCACCCACACCCTCCTCAGATGCGTCCACCTCCAGGATGAAAGGACGAGCTGGATCTGGATGTTTTAGGAGGGGCGCTGTGGTGAACCTCTCCTTCAGCCTCTTGAAGGCAGTGTCAGCCTCAGGGTTCCAGGCCAGTTTCTGAGTCCCACCCTTAAGGAGAGAGGTGAGCGGGGCGGCTATGGAGCTGAAGGACCTGATGAAAGGCCAGTATAAATTTGCGAAGCCCAGGAAGTTCTGTAGGCCATTGATGGTGGTGGGGACTGGCCATGACCTGACGGCGTCCGTCTTCACTCCTTCCATGAACACCCCCTGAGGACTGATCCTGTATCCCAGGAAGGAGATGGCCTGTTGGTGGAATTCCCATTTCTCCCCCTTCACCAACAGGCTGTGTTCCCGGAGGCGGAGTAGGACAGCTTGGACGTCCCTGACGTGCTCCTCGAACGTAGCCGAGTAGATCAGGATATCGTCGATGTACACCACTACCTGTCTACTCAGCATGTCCCGGAACACGTCATTGACGAAGGACTGGAACACGGAAGGTGCGTTGGCGAGGCCGTAGGGCATGATGCAGTATTCATAGTGGCCTGAGGTAGTGCTGAATGCCGTCTTCCACTCGTCTCCTTCCCGCATTCGGATCAGGTTGTAGGCACTCCTCAGGTCCAACTTGGTAAAGTACCGGGCCCCTAGCAGCTGCTCGATGGCCGACGGAACCAGAGGGAGGGGGTACAGGTGCTTGGTGGTGACTGCGTTCAGACCCCGGTAGTCAATGCACGGCCTCAGTCCTCCGTCTTTTTTGGCCACGAAGAAGAAGCTGGGGGAGGCAGGAGAGGTAGAGCGTCTGATGAACCCCTGTTTCAGGGTCTCCACCACATACTTCTCCATGGCCTCAGTCTTCGCTATGGAAAGGGAGTAAATGCGACTCTTCTGGGGGTGTTGTCCCTCCAGCAGGTCAATGGTGCAGTCCCAGGGCCTGTGAGGAGGGAGACACTTGGCCTTGGAGGCAGAGAAGACATCGGAGAGATCTGCGTACTCATGTGGAATGTTGGGCTGGAGGGCAGACTCCGGACTCTCCACTGACGTGGAACAACAAACCACTGGCAGGTAGGTCCTCCGGCATGATCCAGTTGATGGTGGGGTTGTGTAGTCTGAGCCAGGGCAATCCCAAGACGATCCGGTGAAGGGGTGACGTGACGATGTGGAAGGACAGCTTCTTGTGGTGCTCCGGTACTGTGGGAATGGTGATGGTGATGGAGAGCGTGATGTGCGTAATGGTGCCTGATCCAAGTCGTTAATTGTCCAGCGAGGTGACGTGTAGCGGAGAAGGCAGTGGCACGGTGGCCAACCCCCATTCAGAGACCAGCTACCTATCGATAAGGTTCCCCGCTGATCTGGAATCTATCATTGCCGTGGAAAGTGAAGAGAAGGAAGAACCATTCACCGTTAGGGGAACGAAAAACAATGGTTTGGTGACAGGTGATGACGGAACACTCACGGAGCGGCGACGGGAGTCATACCGCCTAGATAGGGAGCCGCCAGGAGATCTGTGGTCCGTGTTGGTGTAGGGGGTGCTGCCCACCTCTATGGGTGAGGACTCGGAGGCAGGGCGGCTTCCATAGCTCAGATGGGGTGAGCGTCGAGGCTCCGGGTGGTGTTGGGAATGCCGTCGGTCTTTCAACATGTCGTCAAGACGAATGGACGTGGCAAGTTCCGTCGTGATGTCCTCCCGTAAGCCTCTCCTGAAGGCTATGCGCAGAGCACGCTCATTCCAGCCAGATGACGCCGACACCGTGCGAAAGCTCACGGCGTACTCGAATGCGGCCTCCTCTATTTGTTGTAGCCGGAGGAGACGCTCACCCCCGTCCTTTCCCTCAGTGGGATGATCGAACACCGCCCTGAAACGAGTGAGGAAGGTGGAGTAGGGAAGCGCCGCCGGCCTCACCTCCTTCCTATCCTGGCTTTGTCCGATGGAGATGCCCCAGGCTGATGCGCCAGATACAGTGATACCTGTAGCAGGAAGCCTCTATATTTAGTAGTTTTCCCGTCATAGCGCTCCGGCAGGGCGAGGGGTCCCTCAGACGTTGGTGATAGCCCGGGAGGAGGTGGACTGGGTGCACTCACCGCTCCCTGAGGTGGAACCGGAGTGATGGTCAGTTTATGCAGTGTTTGGAGCACTTCCTGCATGGCGGCGTTCAGCTGGGCAATCTGCTGCTGGTGCTGGTCCAGGCACTGGGTAACTCCAGGAGGATTACCTGCTGCATCCATCTTCATGTGGTGTGTGATTCTGTGACGAGTACTGAGGATACGAAGAGGCAGGACGCAGACGCAGGAATCAACCATGTCAAGGTTTACTTAACACTGAGCAAGAGAACAACAAAGAGCGAGTACACATCATGACACTAACAATCACACACAACACAACACTGAACAGTCCAGGGCTATATAGGGGTGGTGATGAGATGATGAGGTGCAGGTGCGCTGGAGGTGATTAGGGTGCGTTGGGTTTCCATTCCGGTGTTGCCGAGGTGGTGCGCTCAGATCGGTGGCTCAGTAGACCGGCGAATCAGAGCGCCGGAGGGGAGCAACGGGAGGAGACGTGACAGGTAGAAATCCTGGGGGATAGATACCCTGTACGCAGAGAAGAATTGATAAAAATGTCCAAAAAAATGGGAGCACCGCACTAAGAAAATGAATACAGTATGGCCAAATGGAGGAACGTTTGATGTCTCAGTATGTGAAGAAATGGGCACATTGGTAAAGAACTATAAAGCAGGTGACAAAAGGGAAAAAGAGACAGAAAGAAAGAGAAAGGGAAATGCTAAAGATGTCCCAGGCAGAAGGAGAAGGGCTACTAAACAGAATGTGAAAGGCTAGGAGCATGTTGAGAAAGGGTGATGAAAAGAGAAACAGAAAGAAAGTGGACTGGTCCATAGGACCCCCACCATACACCAGCGGACAGCACTCACTAGTGTCTGGAGTGGTAGAAATAAAATGAGAAATAGAACTGGAAGAGGAGAGAGGGTGTAGAAAGGTTTAGAAAGACTGAAATGAACTGAAATGAACTGATTTCTTTGATGATGAAAAATATGAGAAACAGTTATAAAATCTTTGATATGTTGATGTATTTTAAATAGTTCCATGCACTTCAACAAACTGCCTGATCACGAAACAATGACCTCACCAATGACCTCACCAATGACCTCATTACCTAGTGATATGGCTCCTGAGTAGAAAATCAACCCCTAGCCTCTATCTCTTCTAGAGACCTAACCTAATCTCCTAGCCCTTATCTCCTAGGCCTTATCGCTTAGCCCCTATCTCCTAGCCCCTATCTTCTGACCCCTATCTCCTAGTCTCCTATCTCCTAGCCCCGATCTCCTAACCCCTATCTCCTAGCCCCTATCTCCTAAACCCTATCTCCTAGCCCCATCTCCTAACCCCTATCTCCTAGCATACTATCTCCTAACCCCTATCTCCTAGCCCCTATCTCCTAGCCCCTATCTCCTAACCCCTATATCCTAGCCTCCTAGCCTCCTCTCTCCTAACCCCAATCTCCTGACCCCTATATCCTAGCATCCTATCGCCTAGTCTCCTATCTCCTAGCCTCCTATATCCTAGCCCCTATCTCCTAGCCCCTATCTGATAGCCCCTATCTCCTAATGCCTTTGGGTCCACTCTACTCTATTCTACTCTATTATATTATATTATATTCTACTGTATTCTATTCTACTATATTCTACTCTATTCTACTCTACTCTACTCTATTCTACTCTACTCTACTCTACTCTACTCTACTCTATTCTATTATATTCTACTCTATTCTACTCTATTCTATTCTATTCTACTATACTCTACTCTATTCTATTCTACTCTACTCTACTCTACTCTACTCTACTCTACTCTACTCTACTCTACTCTACTCTATTCTACTATACTCTACTATATTCTATTCTATTCTATTCTACTCTACTCTATTCTACTCTATTCTATTCTACTCTATTCTACTCTACTCTACTCTATTCTACTCTACTATACTCTACTCTATTCTACTATTTTCTACTATTTTCTACTCTATTCTACTCTATTCTACTATACTCTACTCTATTCTACTCTACTCTACTCTACTCGACTCTACTCTACTCTACTATACTCTACTCTACTCTACTCTACTCTATTCTACTATACTCTACTCTATTCTATTCTATTCTATTCTACTCTACTCTACTCTACTCTATTCTACTATACTCTACTCTACTCTATTCTACTCTATTCTACTCTATTATATTCTACTCTACTCTATTCTATTCTATTCTATTCTACTCTACTCTACTCTACTCTATTCTACTATACTCTATTCTACTCTATTCTACTCTATTCTACTCTATTCTACTATACTCTACTCTATTCTATTCTACTCTACTCTACTCTACTCTACTCTATTCTACTCTATTCTATTCTACTCTACTCTACTCTATTCTACTATACTCTACTCTACTCTATTCTATTCTATTATATTCTATTCTACTCTACTCTACTCTACTCTATTCTACTATACTCTACTCTACTCTATTCTACTCTATTCTACTCTATTATATTCTACTCTACTCTATTCTACTCTATTCTACTATACTATACTCTATTCTATTCTACTCTACTCTACTCTATTCTACTCTATTCTACTCTATTCTACTATACTCTACTCTATTCTACTCTACTCTACTCTACTCTACTCTACTCTGTTCTATTATATTCTACTCTATTCTACTCTACTCTATTATACTCTATTCTATTCTATTCTATTCTACTCTATTCTACTCTATTCTACTCTATTCTACTCTATTCTACTCTACTCTACTCTACTCTATTCTATTCTATTATATTCTATTATATTCTATTCTACTCTATTCTACTCTACTCTACTCTACTCTACTCTATTCTACTCTACTCTACTCTATTCTACTCTATTCTACTCTATTCTACTCTACTCTACTCTACTCTATTCTACTCTACTCTATTCTATTCTAATCTTACTCTATTCTACTATACTCTACTCTACTCTACTCTATTCTATTCTATTCTACTCTACTCTACTCTACTCTACTCTACTCTATTCTACTCTACTCTATTCTATTCTATTCTACTCTACTCTATTCTACTCTACTCTACTCTACTCTATTCTACTCTACTCTATTCTATTCTACTCTATTCTACTCTATTCTACTCTATTCTACTATACTCTACTCTATTCTATTCTATTCTACTCTATTCTACTCTATTCTACTCTATTCTACTATACTCTACTCTATTCTATTCTATTCTACTCTATTCTATTCTACTCTACTCTACTCTACTCTACTCTACTATTTTCTACTATACTCTATTCTACTCTATTCTACTCTATTCTATTCTACTCTACTCTATTCTACTCTATTCTACTATACTCTACTCTATTCTACTCTATTCTACTCTATTCTACTCTACTCTACTCTACTCTATTCTATTCTATTCTATTCTATTCTATTCTACTCTACTCTACTCTACTCTATTCTATTCTATTCTATTCTACTCTACTCTATTCTACTCTATTCTATTCTATTCTACTATACTCTACTCTATTCTACTCTATTCTACTCTATTCTACTCTATTCTACTCTATTCTACTCTACTCGATTATATTCTAGCGGTCAGTAAGGTGAGGACGTGGGTCATGGACAGGGAGGAGTTTCAGAACATCATCAGGATGACGGCAGAGACACGACATGAGCAGTACCACTACTTCCTCAAGAGGGAAAACTGACTCACATACACACACACACAATGTGTGGGTTTGTGGACTGGACCACATCCTTGTCCTCTCAGTATCTGATAGTTAAAGAAACGCAGAGCATCAAAGGGATCTTTCCATTCTCAAACTAGACGGATAATTGAGTATTTGTTTTAACAGAATGGGAATGCTGCTTTGAATTAAGACTGAATTCAATCATGTTATTAAAGTTGAAGTGTTAAACTCAATTAGATTACTTTGAAAGCAAAGTACTTCAGACCAGCCCGTGTATATGTTCACTGTGTTCACATGAGAAACTAGAGCCCGTATTTATCAAGCGCCTCGGAGTGCTGATCCAGGATCAGTTTAGCCTTTTAGGTCATAATGAATAAAGATGACCTGGACAGGGATAACCTGATCCTAGATCAACACTCCTATTAGATGCTTGATACAGATGGTCCCAGGTATAATAACAGGACAGGATGGTTTTAATGTTTGAAAGTAGATAATAATGATGTTACGTTAACTATCCTTACTGTTTGAGAAACATAAAGCATGTTGTAGTTTATTAGAGTTAACCAAAATGAGAAGAGGCAAAATATTGTTATGGTTTTTATTGTATTGTCCTCTGCTAGTGTCTCACTGTTGGCTGATCTACCAGAGGACAAACTCAGCAAGATAGTGGACTGTCTAGAAGTGGTAAGTTACCCTTAAACTGGCTATCAAATCAAATCAAATGTCTGCCAGTGTCTAGCAGGCCTCCAGTCTGCCAGCATCTAGCAGGCCTCCAGTCTGCCAGCACCTCACAGGCCTCCAGTCTGCCAGCATCTAGCAGGCCTCCAGTCTGCCAGCATCTAGCAGGCCTCCAGTCTGCCAGCATCTAGCAGGCCTCCAGTCTGCCAGCATCTAGCAGGCCTCCAGTCTGCCAGCATCTAGCAGGCCTCCAGTCTGCCAGCTCCTCACAGGCCTCCAGTCTGCCAGCATCTAGCAGGCCTCCAGTCTGCCAGCATCTAGCAGGCCTCCAGTCTGCCAGCACCTCACAGGCCTCCAGTCTGCCAGCACCTCACAGGCCTCCAGTCTGCCAGCACCTCACAGGCCTCCAGTCTGCCAGCATCTAGCAGGCCTCCAGTCTGCCAGCATCTAGCAGGCCTCCAGTCTGCCAGCATCTAGCAGGCCTCCAGTCTGCCAGCATCTAGCAGGCCTCCAGTCTGCCAGCTCCTCACAGGCCTCCAGTCTGCCAGCATCTAGCAGGCCTCCAGTCTGCCAGCATCTAGCAGGCCTCCAGTCTGCCAGCACCTCACAGGCCTCCAGTCTGCCAGCTCCTCACAGGCCTCCAGTCTGCCAGCTCCTCACAGGCCTCCAGTCTGCCAGCATCTAGCAGGCCTCCAGTCTACCAGCATCTAGCAGGCCTCCAGTCTGCCAGCATCTAGAAGGCCTCCAGTCTGCCAGCATCTAGCAGGCCTCCAGTCTACCAGCATCTAGCAGGCCTCCAGTCTGCCAGCATCTAGCAGGCCTCCAGTCTGCCAGCATCTAGAAGGCCTCCAGTCTGCCAGCATCTAGCAGGCCTCCAGTCTGCCAGCATCTAGCAGGCCTCCAGTCTGCCAGCATCTAGAAGGCCTCCAGTCTGCCAGCACCTCACAGGCCTCCAGTCTGCCAGCATCTAGCAGGCCTCCAGTCTGCCAGCACCTCACAGGCCTCCAGTCTGCCAGCATCTAGCAGGCCTCCAGTCTGCCAGCATCTAGCAGGCCTCCAGTCTGCCAGCATCTAGCAGGCCTCCAGTCTGCCAGCATCTAGCAGGCCTCCAGTCTGCCAGCATCTAGCAGGCCTCCAGTCTGCCAGCATCTAGCAGGCCTCCAGTCTGCCAGCTCCTCACAGGCCTCCAGTCTGCCAGCATCTAGCAGGCCTCCAGTCTGCCAGCATCTAGCAGGCCTCCAGTCTGCCAGCATCTAGCAGGCCTCCAGTCTACCAGCACCTCACAGGCCTCCAGTCTGCCAGCACCTCACAGGCCTCCAGTCTGCCAGCACCTCACAGGCCTCCAGTCTGCCAGCACCTCACAGGCCTCCAGTCTGCCAGCATCTAGCAGGCCTCCAGTCTGCCAGCATCTAGCAGGCCTCCAGTCTGCCAGCATCTAGCAGGCCTCCAGTCTGCCAGCATCTAGCAGGCCTCCAGTCTGCCAGCTCCTCACAGGCCTCCAGTCTGCCAGCATCTAGCAGGCCTCCAGTCTGCCAGCATCTAGCAGGCCTCCAGTCTGCCAGCTCCTCACAGGCCTCCAGTCTGCCAGCATCTAGCAGGCCTCCAGTCTGCCAGCATCTAGCAGGCCTCCAGTCTGCCAGCACCTCACAGGCCTCCAGTCTGCCAGCTCCTCACAGGCCTCCAGTCTGCCAGCATCTAGCAGGCCTCCAGTCTGCCAGCATCTAGCAGGCCTCCAGTCTACCAGCATCTAGCAGGCCTCCAGTCTGCCAGCTCCTCACAGGCCTCCAGTCTGCCAGCTCCTCACAGGCCTCCAGTCTGCCAGCATCTAGCAGGCCTCCAGTCTACCAGCATCTAGCAGGCCTCCAGTCTGCCAGCATCTAGAAGGCCTCCAGTCTGCCAGCATCTAGCAGGCCTCCAGTCTACCAGCATCTAGCAGGCCTCCAGTCTGCCAGCATCTAGCAGGCCTCCAGTCTGCCAGCATCTAGAAGGCCTCCAGTCTGCCAGCATCTAGCAGGCCTCCAGTCTGCCAGCATCTAGCAGGCCTCCAGTCTGCCAGCATCTAGAAGGCCTCCAGTCTGCCAGCACCTCACAGGCCTCCAGTCTGCCAGCATCTAGCAGGCCTCCAGTCTGCCAGCACCTCACAGGCCTCCAGTCTGCCAGCATCTAGCAGGCCTCCAGTCTGCCAGCATCTAGCAGGCCTCCAGTCTGCCAGCATCTAGCAGGCCTCCAGTCTGCCAGCATCTAGCAGGCCTCCAGTCTGCCAGCATCTAGCAGGCCTCCAGTCTGCCAGCATCTAGCAGGCCTCCAGTCTGCCAGCTCCTCACAGGCCTCCAGTCTGCCAGCATCTAGCAGGCCTCCAGTCTGCCAGCATCTAGCAGGCCTCCAGTCTGCCAGCACCTCACAGGCCTCCAGTCTGCCAGCACCTCACAGGCCTCCAGTCTGCCAGCACCTCACAGGCCTCCAGTCTGCCAGCATCTAGCAGGCCTCCAGTCTGCCAGCATCTAGCAGGCCTCCAGTCTGCCAGCATCTAGCAGGCCTCCAGTCTGCCAGCATCTAGCAGGCCTCCAGTCTGCCAGCTCCTCACAGGCCTCCAGTCTGCCAGCATCTAGCAGGCCTCCAGTCTGCCAGCATCTAGCAGGCCTCCAGTCTGCCAGCACCTCACAGGCCTCCAGTCTGCCAGCTCCTCACAGGCCTCCAGTCTGCCAGCATCTAGCAGGCCTCCAGTCTGCCAGCATCTAGCAGGCCTCCAGTCTACCAGCATCTAGCAGGCCTCCAGTGTACCAGCATCTAGCAGGTCTCCAGTCTACCAGCATCTAGCAGGCCTCCAATCTGCCAGCTCCTCACAGGCCTCCAGTCTGCCAGCATCTAGCAGGCCTCCAGTCTACCAGCATCTAGCAGGCCTCCAGTCTGCCAGCATCTAGCAGGCCTCCAGTCTGCCAGCATCTAGAAGGCCTCCAGTCTGCCAGCATCTAGCAGGCCTCCAGTCTGCCAGCATCTAGCAGGCCTCCAGTCTACCAGCACCTCACACCACCCTCCTGACCAACAAAACAGCTCTCATATTATTCCAAGTGTGTCCCAAACGGTACCCTATTCCCTTTGTAGTGCACTACTCTCTGGACCCTGGTCAAAGTAGTGTACTATATAGGGAATAGGGTACCGTTTGGGCTGCAGTCATATCATGGGGTATTGTTATTAAAGCCCCTGGAAGTCTTTATGCAAATTGAGGATCTGTTATCACTAGATGCTCTTGTTGGAGATTAGAATGTATTTTCTAACATTTTCTAACAAGAACTGCGTTGGGTTTCTTTAGAACATCCAACTATGTTTTGTCCTGTTACGTACCAATTAAGTGGAGCAATGGACCAGTGAACATCCTTGGCTCCACATTCCAGAAAGAATAAAGGATATTGTAAAGGAGAACTGTGATTTGAAAGCAGACAAGTCCTACTGCCGAGGAAACGTAAAGCTTTGTCTTTACAGGACAGAGTGACGCTGATAAACACCTTCACTGTCTCTCATCTATCTTTTCCTGTCACTTCCATCCCCAGATAAGCAAATAGTCCGGGTAGCCATGATTAGCTGTTCAGGAGTCTTATGGCTTGGGGGTAGAAGCTGTTGAGAAGTCTTTTGGACCTAGACTTGGCACTCCGATACCGCTTGCCGTGCGGTAGCAGAGAGAACAGTCTATGACTAGGGTGGCTGGAGTCTTTGACAATTTTGAGGGCCTTCCTCTGACTCCGCCTGGTATAGAGGTCCTGGATGGCAGGAAGCTTGGCCCCAGTGATGTACTGGGCCGTACGCACTACCCTCTGTAGTGCCTTGCGGTCGGAGGCCAAGCAGTTGCCATACCAGGCGGTGATGCAACCAGTCAGGATGCTCTCGATGGTGCAGCTGTATAATTTTTTGAGGATCTGAGGACCCATGCCAAATCTTTTCAGTCTCCTGAGGGGGAATAGGCTTTGTCGTGCCCTCTTCACGACTGTCTTGGTGTGTTTGGACCACGATAGTTCGTTGGTGATGTGGACACCAAGGAACTTGAAGCTCTCAACCTGTTCCACTACAGCCCCATCGATGAGAATGGGGGCGTGCTCAGTCCTCTTTTTTTTCCTGTAGTCCACAATCATCTCCTTTGTCTTGGTCACGTTGAGGGAGAGGTTGTTATCCTGGCACCACACGGCCAGGTCTCTGACCTCCTCCCTATAGGCTGTCTCATCGTTGTCGGTGATCAGGCCTACCACTGTTGTGTCGACGGCAAACTTAATGATGGTGTTGGAGTCGTGCCTGGCCATGCAGTCATGGGTGACCAGGGAGTACAGGAGGGGACTGAGCACACACCCCTGAGGGGCCCCTGTGTTGAGGATCAGTGTGGCAGATGTGTTGTTACCTACCCTTACCACCTGGGGGCGGCCCGTCAGGAAGTCCAGGATCCAGTTGCAGAGGGAGGTGTTTAGTCCCAGGATCCTTAGCTTAGTGATGAGCTTTGAGGGCACTATGGTGTTGAATGCTGAGCTGTAGTCAAGGAATAGCGTAGGTGTTCCTCTTGTCCAGGTGGGAAAGGGCAGTGTGGAGTGCAATAGAGATTGCATCATCTGTGGATCTGTTGGGGCGGTATGCAAATTGGAGTGGGTCTAGGGTTTCTGGGATAATGGTGTTGATGTGAGCCATGACCAGCCTTTCAAAGCACTTCATGGCTACAGACGTCAGTGCTATGGGTCGGTAGTCATTTAGGCAGGTTATCTTAGTGTCCTTGGGCACGTGGACTTTGGTGGTCTGCTTGAAACATGTTGGTATTACAGACTCAGTCAGGGACATGTTGAAAATGTCAGTGAAGACACTTGCCAGTTGGTCAGCACATGCTCGGAGTACACGTCCTGGTAATCCGTCTGGCCCTGCGGCCTTGTGAATGTTGACCTACTTAAAAGTCTTACTCACATCGGCTACGGAGAGCATGATCACATAGTCATCCGGAACAGCTGGTGCTCTCATGCATGCTTCAGTGTTGCTTGCCTCGAAGCGAGCATAGAAGTGGTTTAGCTTGTCTGGAAGTCTTGTGTCACTGGGCAGCTCGCGGCTGTGCTTCCCTTTGTAGTCTGTAATAGTTTTCAAGCCCTGCCACATCCGACGAGCGTCAGAGCCGGTGTAGTACGATTCAATCTTAGTCCTGTATTGACTCTTTGCCTGTTTGATGGTTCGTCGGAGGGCATAGCGGGATTTCTTATAAGCGTCCGGATTAGAGTCCCGCTCCTTGAAAGCGGCAGCTCTACCCTTTAGCTCAGTGCGGATGTTTCCTGTAATCCATGGCTTCTGGTTGGGGTATGTACGTACAGTCACTGTGGGGACGACATCATCGATGCACTTACATTTTACATTTACATTTACATTTTAGTCATTTAGCAGACGCTCTTAACCAGAGCGACTTACAGGAGCAATTAGGGTTAAGTGCCTTGCTCAAGGGCACATTAACGTCATTTAGCAGACGCTCTTAGCCAGAGCGACTCACAAATTGGTGCGTTCACCCTATAGCCAGTGGGATAACCACTTTACAAATGAAGCCAGTGACTGATGTGGTGTACTCCTCAATGCTATCTGAAGAATCCCGGAACATGTTCCAGTCTGTGCTAGCAAAACAGTCCTGTAGCTTAGCATCTGCGTCATCTGACCACTTTTTTATTAACCGAGTCACTGGTGCTTCCTGCTTTAGTTTTTGCTTATAAGCAGGAATCAGGAGGATAGAATTATGGTCAGATTTGCCAAATGGAGGGCGAGGGAGAGCTTTGTATGCGTCTCTGTGTGTGGAGTAAAGGTGGTCTAGAGGTTTTTTCCCTCTGGTTGCACATTTAACATGCTGGTAGAAATTTAAGTTTCCCTGCATTAAAGTCCCCGGCCACTAGGAGCGCCGCCTCTGGATGATTGTTTTCCTGTTGATTTATGGCCTTATACAACTCATTCAGTGCCGTCTTAATGCCAGCATTGGTTTGTGGTGGTAAATAGACAGCTATGAAAAATATAGATGAAAACTCTCTTGGTAAATAGTGTGGTCTACAGCTTATCATAAGATACTCTACCTCAGGCGAGCAAAACCTCGAGACTTCCTTAGGAGTTCATTTTGTGCACCAGCTGTTGTTTACAAATATACACAGACCGCCACCCCTTGTCTTACCGGAGTCAGCCGTTCTATCCTGACGATGTAGCGTATATCCCGTCAGCTGTATGTTGTCCATGTCGTCGTTCAGCCACGACTCGGTGAAACACAAGATAATACAGTTTTTAATGTCCCGTTGGTAGGATAACCGTAATCTTAGGTCATCCAATTTATTCTCAAATAATTGAAGATTGGCTAATAGGATTGATGGGAGCGGCAGTTTACTCGCTTGCCGTCGGATCCTTACAAGGCACCCCGACCTACGTCCACGATATCTCCGTCTCTTCCTCATGCGAATGACAGGGATTCGGGCCTTGTCGGGTGTCTGTAGGATATCCTTTGCGGACGCCTCGTTGAAGAAAAAATCTTCATCCAATACAAGGTGAGTAATCGCTGTCCTGATATCCAGAAGCTCTTTTTGGTTATAAGAGACGGTGGCAGAAACATTATGTACAAAATAAATTACAAATAACGTGGAAAAACACACATAATAGTACAATTGGTTAGAGGGCTGGTTAGAGGGCTGTAAAATGGCAGCCATCTTCTCCGGCGCCATTAATCATGATTAACCGCAGTCGGCGGTCCAATTCATCCCAAAGGTGTTAGATGGGGTTGAGGTCAGGGCTCTGTGCAGTCCAGTCAAGTTCTTCCACACCGATTCTGACAATCCTTTTCTGTATGGACCTCGCTTTGTGCACGGGGGCATTGCCATGCTGAAACATGAAAGGGCCTTCCCAAAACTGTTGCCACAGAATGGTCTAGAATGCCATCGTATGCTGTAGCGTTAAGATTTCCCTTCACTGGAAGTAAGGGGCCTAGACTGAACCATGAAATACAGTCCCAGACCATTATTTCCACTGCTCCAGGGTCCAATGGCGGCATGCTTTACACCACTCCAGCCAACGCTTGGCATTGCGCATGGTGACCTTAGGCTTGTGTGCGGCTGCTCGGGCATGGAAACCCATTTCATGAAGCTCCCGACGAACAGTTCTTGTGCTGATGTTGCTTCCAGAGGCAGTTTGGAACTCGGTCGTGAGTGTTGAAACCGAGGACAGACGATCTTTACGCTCTTCAGCACTCGGCGATCCCGTTCTGTGAGCTTGTGTGGCTTACCACTTCGTGGTAAAGGTCCCGTGTAGCTCAGCTGGTAGAGCATGGCGCTTGCAACGCCAGGGTTGTGAGTTCGTTTCCCACGGGGGGGCAGTATGAAAAATGTATGCACTCACTAACTGTAAGTCGCTCTGGATAAGAGCGTCTGCTAAATGACTAAAATGTAAATGTGGTTGAGCCGTTGTTGCTCCTAGACGTTTACACTTCACAATAACAGCACTTACAGTTGACCAGGGCAGAAATTTGATGAACTGACTTGTTGGAAAGGTGGCATCCTATGACGGTGCCACATTGAAAATCACTTAGGTCTTCAGTAAGGCCATTCTACTGCCAATGTTATACAATTTTATACACCTGAAATATCCGAAAGCACTAATTTGAAGGGGTGTCCACATACTTTTGTATATATAGTGTATATATGTAGACATTTAAGGAGTTACATACATGTAAAAAAATATATATATATATATACAGTATCAGTCAAATGTATGGACACACCTACTCATTCCAGGGTTTGTCTTTATTTTTACTATTTTCTTACATTGTAGAATAATAGTGAAGGCATCAAAACTATGAAATAACACATATGGAATCATGTAGTAACCAAAAAAGTGTTAACAAATCAAAATATATTTTATATTTTAGATTCTTCAAATAGCCACCCTTTGCCTTGATGACAGCTTTGCACACTCTTGGCATTCTCTCAACCAGCTTCACCTGGAATGCTTTTCTTGGCATTACACACAGGGGGCACATATAGTATATACACAGGGGGCACATATAGTATATACACAGGGGGCACATATAGTATATACACAGGGGACACATATAGTATATACACAGGGGGCACATATAGTATATACACAGGGGGCACATATAGTATATACACAGGGGGCACATATAGTATATACACAGGGGGCACATATAGTATATACACAGGGGGCACATATAGTATATACACAGGGGGCACATACAGTATATACACAGGGGGCACATATAGTATATACACAGGGGGCACATATAGTATATACACAGGGGGCACATATAGTATATACACAGGGGGCACATATAGTATATACACAGGGGGCACATATAGTATATACATTTTACATTTTACATTTTAGTCATTTAGCAGACGCTCTTATCCAGAGCGACTTACAGGAGCAATTAGGGTTAGGTGCCTTGCTCAAGGGCACATTTACGTCATTTAGCAGACGCTCTTATCCAGAGCGACTCACCAATTGGTGCGTTCACCCTATAGCCAGTGGGATAACCACTTTACAATTGGGGGGGGGGGGGGGGTGGGGTGGGGTAAGGGGGGGTTAGAAGGATTACTTTATCCTATCCCAGGTATTCCTTAAAGAGGTGGGGTTTCAAATGCCTCCGGAAGGTGGTGAGTGACTCCGCTGTCCTGGCGTCGTGAGGGAGCTTGTTCCACCATTGGGGTGCCAGAGCAGCGAACAGTTTTGACTGGGCTGAGCGGGAACTATGCTTCCGCAGAGGAAGGGGAGCCAGCAGGCCAGAGGTGGATGAACGCAATGCCCTCGTTTGGGTGTAGGGACTGATCAGAGCCCGAAGGTACAGAGGTGCCGTTCCCCTCACTGCTCCATAGGCAAGCACCATGGTCTTGTAGCGGATGCGAGCTTCAACTGGAAGCCAGTGGAGTGTGCGGAGGAGGGGGGTGACGTGAGAGAACTTGGGAAGGTTGAACACCAGACGGGCTGCGGCATTCTGGATGAGTTGTAGGGGTTTAATGGCACAGGCAGGGAGGCCAGCCAACAGCGAGTTGCAGTAGTCCAGACGGGAGATGACAAGTGCCTGGATTAGGACCTGTGCCGCTTCCTGTGTAAGGCAGGGTCGTACTCTCCGAATGTTGTAGAGCATGAACCTGCAGGAGCGGGTCACCGCCTTGATGTTGGCGGAGAACGACAGGGTGTTGTCCAGGGTCACGCCTAGGCTCTTCGCACTCTGGGAGGAGGACACAGCGGAGTTGTCAACCGTGATGGCGAGATCATGGAACGGGCAGTCCTTCCCCGGGAGGAAGAGCAGCTCCGTCTTGCCAGGGTTCAGCTTGAGGTGGTGATCCGTCATCCATACTGATATGTCTGCCAGACATGCAGAGATGCGATTCGCCACCTGGTTATCAGAAGGGGGAAAGGAGAAGATTAGTTGTGTATCGTCAGCGTAGCAATGATAGGAGAGGCCATGTGAGGATATGACAGAGCCAAGTGACTTGGTGTATAGGGAGAAAAGGAGAGGGCCTAGAACTGAGCCCTGGGGGACACCAGTGGTGAGAGCACGTGGTGCGGAGACAGCTTCTCGCCACGCCACTTGGTAGGAGCGACCGGTCAGGTAGGACGCAATCCAGGAGTGAGCCGCGCCGGAGATGCCCAGCTCGGAGAGGGTGGAGAGGAGGATCTGATGGTTCACAGTATCAAAGGCAGCAGACAGGTCTAGAAGGACAAGAGCAGAGGAGAGAGAGTTAGCTTTAGCAGTGCGGAGAGCCTCTGTGACACATAGAAGAGCAGTCTCAGTTGAATGACCAGTCCTGAAACCTGACTGGTTTGGATCAAGAAGGTCATTCTGAGAGAGATAGCAAGAGAGTTGGCTAAAGACGGCATGCTCAATAGTTTTGGAAAGAAAAGAAAGAAGGGATACTGGTCTGTAGTTGTTGACATCAGTGGGATCGAGTGTTGGTTTCTTGAGAAGGGGAGCAACTCTCGCTCTCTTGAAGACGGAAGGGACATGGCCAGCGGTCAAGGATGAGTTGATCAGCGAGGTGAGGTAGGGGAGAAGGTCACCGGAGATGGTCTGGAGAAGAGAGGAGGGGATGGGGTCAAGCGGGCAGGTTGTTGGGCGGCCTGCAGTCACAAGTCGCAGGATTTTATCTGGAGAGAGAGGGGAGAAAGAAGTCAAAGCATAGGGTAGGGCAGTGTGAGTAGGACCAGCAGTGTCATTAGACTTAACAAACGAGGATCGAATGTCGTCAACCTTCTTTTCAAAGTGGTTGACGAAGTCATCCACAGAGAGAGAGGAGGGGGGGGCGGGGGGGGGAGGATTCAGGAGGGAGGAAAATGTGGCAAAGAGCTTCCTAGGGTTAGAGGCAGATGCTTGGAATTTAGAGTGGTAGAAAGTGGGCTTAGCAGCGGAAACAGATGAAGAAAATGTAGAGAGGAGGGAGTGAAAAGATGCCAGGTCGGCAGGGAGTTTAGTTTTCTTCCATTTCCGCTCCGCTGCCCGGAGCTCTGTTCTGTGAGCTCGCAATGAGTCATCAAGCCACGGAGCTGGAGGGGAGGACCGAGCCGGCCGGGAGGATAGGGGACACAGAGAGTCAAAGGATGCAGAAAGGGAGGAGAGGAGGGTTGAGGAGGCAGAATCAGGAGATTGGAGGGAGAAGGATTGAGCAGAGGGAAGAGATGATAGGATGGAAGAGGAGAGAGTAGTGGGAGAGAGAGAGCGAAGGTTGCGGCGGCGCATTACCATCTGTGTAGGGGCAGAGTGAGTAGTGTGGGAGGAGAGCGAGAGAGAAAAGGAAACAAAGTAGTGGTCGGAGACATGGAGGGGAGTTGCAGTGAGATTAGTAGAGGAGCAGCATCTAGTAAAGATGAGGTCAAGCGTATTGCCTGCCTTGTGAGTAGGGGGGGACGGTGAGAGGGTGAGGTCAAAAGAGGAGAGAAGTGGAAAGAAGGAGGCAGAGAGAAATGAGTCAAATGTGGACATAGGGAGGTTGAAATCCCCAGGGGGCACATACAGTATATACACAGGGGGCACATATAGTATATACACAGGGGACACATATAGTATATACACAGGGGACACATATAGTATATACATAGGGGGTACATATAGTATATACACAGGGGGCACATATAGTATATACACAGGGGGCACATATAGTATATACACAGGGGGTACATATAGTATATACACAGGGGGCACATATAGTATATACACAGGGGACACATACAGTATATACACAGGGGACACATATAGTATATACACAGGGGACACATATAGTATATACACAGGGGGCACATATAGTATATACACAGGGGGTACATATAGTATATACACAGGGGGCACATATAGTATATACACAGGGGGCATATACAGTATATACACAGGGGACACATACAGTATATACACAGGGGGCACATACAGTATATACACAGGGGACACATATAGTATATACACAGGGGGCACATATAGTATATACACAGGGGGCACATATAGTATATACACAGGGGGCACATATAGTATATACACAGGGGGTACATATAGTATATACACAGGGGGCACATATAGTATATACACAGGGGGCACATATAGTATATACACAGGGGGGCACATATAGTATATACACAGGGGGTACATATAGTATATACACAGGGGGTACATATAGTATATACACAGGGGACACATATAGTATATACACAGGGGGCACATATAGTATATACACAGGGGGTACATATAGTATATACACAGGGGACACATATAGTATATACACAGGGGGTACATATAGTATATACACAGGGGGCACATATAGTATATACACAGGGGGTACATATAGTATATACACACTGAACAAAAATATAAACGCAAAATGCAACAATTTCAAAGATTTTACTGAGTTACAGTTCATATCAGGAAATCAGTCAACTTAAATAAATCTATCAGGCCCTAATCGATGGATTTCACATGACTGGGAATACAGATATGCATCTGTTGGTCACAGATACCTTTAAACGTAAGTGTGTGACCACCTCCGGATCTCTTCACAGTATCTCTGTACATTCAAATTGCCATCGATAAAATGCAATTGTGTTCATTGTCCATAGCTTATGCCTGCCCATATCATAACCCCACCGCCACCATGGGGCACTCTGTTCACAACGTTGACATCAGCCTGCCATCTGCCCAGTACAGTTGAAACCAGGATTAATCCGTGAAGAGCACATTTCTCCAGCGTGCCAGTGGCCATTGAAGGTGAGCATTTGCCCACTGAAGTCAGTTACGACACCGAACTGCAGTCAGGTCAAGACCCTGGTGAGGATGACAAGCACACAGATGAGCTTCCCTGAGACGGTTTCTGACAGTGTGCAGAAACTCTTCGGTTGTCCAAACCCACAGATTAATCAGCTGTCTGGGTGGCTGGTCTCAGACGGTCCTGCAGGTGAAGAAGCCGGATGGGGAGGTCCTGGGCTGGCGTGGTTACATGTGATCTGCGGTTGTGAGGCCGGTTGGACGTCCTGCCAAATTCTCTAAAACGACATTGGTCGAGAAATTAACATTCAATTCTCTGACAACAGCTCTGGTGGACATTCCTGCAGTAAGCATGCCAATTGCACGGTCCCTTAAAACGTGAGACATCTGTGGCATTGTGTTGTGTGACAAAACTGCAGTGGCCTTTTATTATCCCCAGCACAAGGTGCACCTGTGAAACGCTGTTTAATCAGCTTCTTGATATGCCACACCTGTCAGGTGGATGGATTATCTTGGCAAAGGAGAAATGCTCACTAACAGGGATGTAAACAAATGTGTGCACAAAATGTTAGAGAAATAAGCTTTTTGTATGTATTTCTGGGATCTTTTATTTCAGCTCCTGAAACATGGGACCAACACTTTACATGTTGCATTTATATTTTTATACTTTCTTATATTTCAGAAAGTATTCAGACCACTTGACTTTTTCCACATTTTGTTACGTTACAGCCTTATTCTAAAATGGATTGAATTGTTCAATCTACTCACAATACCCCATAATGGCAAAGCAAAAAAAGGTTTTTAGAAATGTTTGCTAATTTATTAAAAATAAAAACTGAAATATTAAATTTACGTAAGTATTCAGACCCTTTACTCAGTACTTTGTTGAAGCACCTTTGGCAGTGATTACAGCATTGAGTCTTCTTGGGTATGACGCTACAAGCTTGGCACACCTGTATGTGTAGGCCGTCATTGTAAATAAGAATTTGTTCTTAACTAACTTGCCTAGTTAAATAAAGATAAAAATAACAAATAAAATAAAAATGGGGAGTTTCTCCCATTCTTCTCTGCAGATCCTCTCATGCGCTGTCAGGTTGGACGAGGAGCATTGCTGTACAGCTATTTTCAGGTCTCTCCAGAGATGTTCAATCGGGTTTAAGTCCGGGCTCTGGCTGGGACACTCAAGGACATTTTTACATTTAGTGAGTGCATAATTTTTTTTTTCTTCATACTGGTCCCCCGTGGGAATCAAACCCACAACCCTGGTGTCACAAGCACCATGCTCTACCAACTGAGCTACACGGGTCATAGACATGCAGAGACTTGTCCCGAAGCCACTCCTGCGTTGTCTTGGCTGTGTGCTTAAGGTGGTTGGCCTGTTGGAAGTTGAACCTTCGCCCCAGTCTGAGGTCCTGAGCGCTCTGGAGCAGGTTTTCATCAAGGATCTCTCTGTACTTCTGATATGAGTGAAGGAAAAAAATTGGTCTCAGCCAACAATTATTTGAATAATTCAATTGATATTTTGTGCACAAAGGTGATCACTAAAGTGTCTTATTAGGAATTTTCTCATCTGACTTCTCTATGTGGCCGTGTTTGGAAATGGTCTTTCTCGGCCGGGCGTCAGTTAAACTGCAGTACCGAAGCAGAACTGTAGGAGCAGTCGAAAATGTGCTTCTAGATCGGAACCCCTAGCTGTTCACACGCGTATCTGCCCCCTCATTGGCTAGAATGATCCCACCTGATGCTGTATCTGCCCCCTCATTGGCTAGAATGATCCCACCTGATCTCGCCTCCTCCCGACTGCCTTCCATTTTTGAAGACGTTTCTTTTAATTGTTAGAGTGGGCGCTTGAGTACCTGGTAAATATAATGGATCATCTGTGTTGTGCTAGCTAAACTTAACGATAACGAATAAACACAGTAGCATGCTGGCCATACTAAGACAACAGGTATTTCTAAATATCTGCCTATTATTGTAATCATTTATGTTTGTGTATTAGCGAGTAGCCAGCAATGATTGGTAGCCAGCTAGCTAGCTAACACATTAGCTGGCGTTAGCGGTTTCATTTCACAACAGAAAGGTCAGATGATGAATTCAGACAGAGCTAGCTACTGGTTTTGTAGGAAAATTAAGTAAGCCAGAATAGATCCAACACATGCCAGCCCGAAGTCTTTAGGCTTAGCTAAGCAATAAGTCAGTAGCAAGCTAGCTAAATGTCACGTCATGGTGGCTAGTTTAGTTAGCCAACAATATTGTGACAACATGCTAACAGCTAGCTTCCGCAAAGAAACAATTTGCCAGTCAAGTTGTTTTAAAATGTAACGAAAGTATTTGCTAGTTAATATGTGATCCACACAACGTACTGGCAGTTGTTAGTAAACAGTTGGGCCTTAATAGTTAGCGTGCCAAACTGCTAGAAGCTAACTTTAGCTAGTTAGCTAGCCTAGCTTTTGAGGAAGTAACAGATATGGAGGTAAGCCAAATGAATGAACTGTCATTACCTGTGATCTCTGTATGAGCTAGTGGCCACTTAGTGCTTGTCCAGGGGTTCGTCAGTGCGCGTTTTTCCACAAGCACCCTGGACCAGAGCTAGTGGCCACTACATTCCCCAGAAGTATTGATGAAGTAGCAATGAATTTGATTTGAACTAGCTACATCTCTCTTTGTCTCTCTCCACAGGCCTAGTAGAAACACCATGGAAGAGTCAGGAGGCAGGCCACGCTACCCTAAGCAGGGAGGCCGGGAGAGGGGCGCGGTGGCAAACGAGGCAGAGGCCTGGAGGAACCAGGACGCTGGGAGGGGATACAGCCCCAAGCCAGAGAGGAGTGGCCAGGGGAAGAGGGGACGCCCCAAGAAGGGAGTGATGGGACCCCTCAGCAGCTCCCCTGGAGGGGGGGTGTTCAAGGGGGGCCAAAGCCCCTCTCAGAGGGAGGGTTTCCAGAGACCCAGGTACAAAATACACTTATTCCTAAGACTGAACAGTTAACATTTCCCAATAGGAAAAACATGTCACACTAAGTTGCCATGCTAAAACTTTGCAGGTACCCGGAGAGCCAGCAGGTGGAGGGCCTGGTCGAGGGCAGGGAGGAGAACTGGAGAGAGCGCCCCTCACAGCGCTGGAGGAGAACGTCTCAGGGAGAGGACCCAGGGGAGGACAGGGAGCAGGGACGGAGAGACAACACTGACAACACACCTCACAGCTCAGGTAGAACCAAACAAAGACCTGGGTTATCTTCAGTAGGCATGGGGTGGTGTTACCTATAGGTTATTTGCATGGGGTGCGTTCCACATTGCAGCCGATTTTAAAGGCGTGTCGAGACTGACTGATTGACAAGTCATCTTGCATCATAAATAACTACTTAATATTAGTTGTAGATCAGTCATTCACAATTTACCCACAATTTACATGGCTGTGGAGTCAGGAAGGTGTGTGAATGACTATGGGTAACGTAGCTTGGTTTCTCCAGGGGGGAGGAACTGTAGGTACCGTGACCGGAGGCGGGGTCTAGGTGAGGAGGACCGTGGGCCGGTGGTGGATGAGTCATCTCTGTCAGCCAAAGAGCTGCTGGGACTGAAACAGGCAGAGGAGAAGATCGGCAGAGAGGAGATCTTCCGTCTGAAGAAGGTGAGGCGTCCATCAGGAGGGGAGTACCGTGTCACTCCACTCCCATCCTTCAGTATTCCCAACGTCATACATTTTGTTCTGGACCCGCACGCACACACACAACTGATTCAACTAATCAGAGGCTAAACTTACTTCCTGAGTCCTCTACGGACACTGTGAGCGCGTTCCTCTGGCCAGGCGTTGCCGACTCATGCCAGATCTTACGATGCCTGCATAGTTATTTTACGTATCAGCTGACCCCGTCACATGTTATAGCAGTCTGGTGCCTGGCGGCGCAGTCGATGCATTGGTTGATGCAGGGGAACGCGACCAATGGCACGTCTCTCTCTCTTCTCCCTGTCTCAGAGGTCCCGCAGTAAACCCAGTGCTGTCTACACCTGCTCTCTGTGTGAGGTACTACTGGACTCTGTCTCTGAAGCTCACAGACACGTCAAAGACAAGTGGCACAAGAGGAGAGCGAAGGTGAGAACACCTACTAATACTACTCACCTCTATCTTCCAAAACAATGATTACAGACACGATATGTATTTATTATTATATGACCCCTATGTGTCTCTGTGTTTAGGAGCGTCGTGAGGAGGCGGTGCTGACGGATCTCGCGCCCCCTGGGGTGGAGCAGGTGGTGGCGGTGAGCGTGGCGTTGGAAGGCGTGGTCAGAGAGAGGGGGATGAGTGACCAGGATGTAGAGAACAGACGACAGATTGTCTCCAACATGCAGGAAGTCCTGATGTCTGTCCTGCCTGGTGAGAGAACGCTGTGTGTGTGACTAGAAGTCCTAACGTCCGTCCTGCCTGGTGAGAGAACGCTGTGTGTGTGACTAGAAGTCCTAACGTCCGTCCTGCCTGGTGACAGAACGGCCGGAGTAGACTAGCGGGGTAGACGAGTCCAGCCGTACATACTGTTGGTTGGTTTTGCTCCTAGCAGAACTCCCTAAAGACCTTAGCTTGAAAAACAATATTACGGGTTGTCCCTCTTGAGCCACCGTAGCAACAACATAGCCAGTAACACTTCCTCAAAATAGTCTGAATTAATCTAAGATAAATCTGCCGAGAAGGGCTTAGTCGTGCGATTTTCCATCTAACTAAGATGTTTGGTGGAGTACTTCTAAACATGTGCGTGAAAACTAGTAGTGTGCCTCTCAGTAGGGCCCAGCTGATGCTGCCCTCTCTCCTCTCAGTAGGGCCCAGCTGATGCTGCCCTCTCTCCTCTCAGTAGGGCCCAGCTGATGCTGCCCTCTCTCCTCTCAGTAGGGCCCAGCTGATGCTGCCCTCTCTCCTCTCAGTAGGGCCCAGCTGATGCTGCCCTCTCTCCTCTCAGTAGGGCCCAGCTGATGCTGCCCTCTCTCCTCTCAGTAGGGCCCAGCTGATGCTGCCCTCTCTCCTCTCAGTAGGGCCCAGCTGATGCTGCCCTCTCTCCTCTCAGTAGGGCCCAGCTGATGCTGCCCTCTCTCCTCTCAGTAGGGCCCAGCTGATGCTGCCCTCTCTCCTCTCAGTAGGGCCCAGCTGATGCTGCCCTCTCTCCTCTCAGTAGGGCCCAGCTGATGCTGCCCTCTCTCCTCTCAGTAGGGCCCAGCTGATGCTGCCCTCTCTCCTCTCAGTAGGGCCCAGCTGATGCTGCCCTCTCTCCTCTCAGTAGGGCCCAGCTGATGCTGCCCTCTCTCCTCTCAGTAGGGCCCAGCTGATGCTGCCCTCTCTCCTCTCAGTAGGGCCCAGCTGATGCTGCCCTCTCTCCTCTCAGTAGGGCCCAGCTGATGCTGCCCTCTCTCCTCTCAGTAGGGCCCAGCTGATGCTGCCCTCTCTCCTCTCAGTAGGGCCCAGCTGATGCTGCCCTCTCTCCTCTCAGTAGGGCCCAGCTGATGCTGCCCTCTCTCCTCTCAGTAGGGCCCAGCTGATGCTGCCCTCTCTCCTCTCAGTAGGGCCCAGCTGATGCTGCCCTCTCTCCTCTCAGTAGGGCCCAGCTGATGCTGCCCTCTCTCCTCTCAGTAGGGCCCAGCTGATGCTGCCCTCTCTCCTCTCAGTAGGGCCCAGCTGATGCTGCCCTCTCTCCTCTCAGTAGGGCCCAGCTGATGCTGCCCTCTCTCCTCTCAGTAGGGCCCAGCTGATGCTGCCCTCTCTCCTCTCAGTAGGGCCCAGCTGATGCTGCCCTCTCTCCTCTCAGTAGGGCCCAGCTGATGCTGCCCTCTCTCCTCTCAGTAGGGCCCAGCTGATGCTGCCCTCTCTCCTCTCAGTAGGGCCCAGCTGATGCTGCCCTCTCTCCTCTCAGTAGGGCCCAGCTGATGCTGCCCTCTCTCCTCTCAGTAGGGCCCAGCTGATGCTGCCCTCTCTCCTCTCAGTAGGGCCCAGCTGATGCTGCCCTCTCTCCTCTCTCTCGTGTTGAATGACAGCAAACACTTCAATGAAGAATCCCATCCATAATTCCCACCTCCACTGTTGAAACATCACCAATGAAGGGGCGTGAAGGTTACCGAACTTCGACTTGCCTCAAGAAAAGAAGTGCTTGAAACAGCCGGAACACCAAAACAAACAAACATCTCACAAAAGGTTGTCATAATATGAACTGGCTTAATACAGTATATGAACTGTTTGGACAGGTTTTACTTCCTGTCTTCAGGCTGATGGCTGGGTTGATAAAGGCTGGACCAACCATGCTGGGTGGGTTGATAAAGGCTGGACCAACCATGCTGGGTGGGGATGATGGCTGGGTTGATAATGACTGGACCAACCATGCTGGGTGGGGATGATGGCTGGGTTGATAATGACTGTACCAACCATGCTGGGTGGGTTGATAAAGATTGGACCAACCATGCTGGGTAGGGATGATGGCTGGGTTGATAACGACTGGACCGACCATGCTGGGTGGGTTGATAAAGATTGGACCAACCATGCTGGGTAGGGATGATGGCTGGGTTGATAACGACTGGACCGACCATGCTGGGTGGGTTGATAAAGATTGGACCAACCATGCAGGGTGGGTGGATAAAGACTGGACCAACCATGCTGGGTGTGTTGATAAAGACTGGACCAACCATGCTGGGTGGGTTGATAAAGACTGGACCAACCATGCTGGGTGGGTTGATAAAGACCGGGTCCTTGTTTCTGAGGGACTGCCCCCGCATGCTGGACTAGTAAAGTTTCCCTTCTTCTTGTTTCAGAGGTGAAACTCCGGCTCTATGGGTCGTCCTGCACCAAGTTTGGTTTTAAGGATTCTGACGTCAACATTGATATCCAGTTCCCCCCTCATGTGAGTAGCGTGTGTTTACATCTCATCCTATTTCTTTAATTAGCAGTTCTCCTGTTCTTCAGTGTTGTACTGTCACATGTCTTCCTCTGTGTTGTATCTATACTGAACAAAAATGTAAATCTGCGCGGCAGTCCGACGGGAGCTGGTTGTGGGTGTGACTAAATAAAAGCAGGGCGTTCTACCTGACAATTGTAGAACTTGGATACCGTCTCGTTGGCCTAACGTTATGTCCTAATCTGACTTTGGTGCAGGTCATGTTGTTCTTCACATTACCGTCTCTGGTAAACACTCACTATATTATTACTACATAAAATAAAATCTAAGTTTATTTGTCACATGCACAGGATACAGAAGGTGTAAACCGCTCCAACTCAACTCTGGACCTCCAAGCCAGTTCCACTGCATTTTTTCATTGTTCTCTATTCAGGGACTGATTTTAGACCTGGGACACCAGGTGGGAGCAATTCATTATCAGGTAGAACAGAAAACCAGCAGGCTCCGGACCTCGTAGGGTAAGAGTTGAGTACCCCTGGTGTAAACGGTACAGTGAAATGGTTACTTGCATAGTGGAGTCTTTTGTTTAGACGTGTAGCTAGCTAGCTAAACAATGAACCATAATCCCAACTCATAACGTTACTACTATGCATGAATCTGCAGGTAGCTAAAGCTAACCAACTAGGTTCAATGTTAGCTAACTGAAGAATTTCTGCACAAACTGTCAGAAACCGTTTCAGGGAAGCTCATCTGCGTGCTCGTCGTCCTCACCAGGGTCTTGACCCGACTGCAGTTCGGTGTCATAACCGACTTCAGCAAACGCTCACCTTCAATGGCCACTGGCACGCTGGAGAAGTGTGCTCTTCACAGATTAATCCCGGTTTCAACTGTACCGGTCAGATGGCGTCGTGTGGGCGAGCGGTTTATTGATGTCAACGTTGTGAATAGAGTGCCCCATGGTGGCGGTGGGGTTATGGTATGGGCAGGTATAAGCTATGGACAACGAACACCATTGCATTTTATCTATGGCAATTTGAAAGCACAGAGATACAGTGACGAGATCCTGAGGCCCATTGTCGTGCC
This sequence comes from Coregonus lavaretus, assembly GCF_964263955.1. NCBI lineage: Eukaryota > Metazoa > Chordata > Actinopteri > Salmoniformes > Salmonidae > Coregonus > Coregonus lavaretus. The sequence continues at coordinate 65,680 of NW_028158284.1, forward strand.
ATTCATCTGCTGCCATCACCTCATGTTTCAGCATGATAATGCACGGCCCCATGTCGCAAGGATCTGTACACAATTCCTGGAATCTGAAAATGTCCCAGTTCTTCCATGGCCTGCATACTCACCAGACGTGACCTATTGAGCATGTTTGGGATGCTCTGGATCGACGTGTACAACAGCTTGTTCCAGTTCCCGCCAATATCCAGCAACTTCGCACAGCCATTGAAGAGGAGTGGGACCACATTCAACAGGCCACAATCAACAGCCTGATCAACTCTATGCGAAGGAGATGTGTCGCGCTGCAAGAGGCAAATGATGGTCACACCAGATACTGACTGGTTTTCTGATCCACAACCCTACCTTTTTTATATATGGAACAACTTTTTTTTTTAAAGGTATCTGTGACCAACAGATGCATATCTGTATTCCCAGTCATGTGAAATCCAAAGATTAGGGCCTAATGAATTTCCTTATATGAACTCAGTAAAATCTTTGAAATTGATGGATGTTGCGTTTGTATTTTTGTTCAGTGTTTATACTTTAGGAGTTTTGAAATGTGCCTGTATTCACAGATGCATCAACCAGAGGTTCTGTTGCTGGTTCAGGAGAGTCTGTCTGTCAGTAGTGAGTACATTTTTACCTCTTGTGATGCTACGCTAGCTAGAAAAACCCCATAATAACCAATTATACTTTTAGCGTTAAACATTGTGATCGCCATCAATGGAGTGATCACTCTGAGATGTTGTTGATCGTTGTTTGTGATGACGACAATGATGGTGGTTGTGATGGTTGTTTGTGATAAAGAGGATGGTGTTTGTGGTGATGGTGGTTGTTTGTGATGGTGGTTGTGATGATGGTGATGGTGATGATGATGATGGTTGTTTCCAGTTCTCTATGGTAACCTGGAGGCAGACTTCCATGCCAGGGTACCTGTGGTCATCTGTAAAGACGAGGGCAGGTCAGTCCTTCATTAATCACATCCATTGTTAGTGAAACATTAGACTGTTCTTTCTAATGTGCTGCTATCTGACTATATGACAGTTGTATTGTTTAGCACTAATCTTCCTGAAAATAACCACATCTCCCTTTGACTGATGTGAAAATGTGGCTGATGGGCCCTGTAGTTTTTGGGTACAGGAAGAACCTGTCTGTTATTGTTGTTGTTGTTCCTCAAGCGGTCTGGTGTGTAAGGTGAGCGCAGGAAATGACAACGCCTGCTTGACCACCTCCTTCCTGTCTGAGCTGGCCAATCGGGAGCCTCTCCTGCTGCCGCTGGTCCTGGGCTTCAGACACTGGGCCCGGGTGAGTTTATTAATTGGCCCACACACCTGTCAATCACCTCAGTAACCTGGTTAATACCTGATCACCGGTTAGCCTAGTAGTGTTTCCTCTAGATGTTTTTTTTTTAGGTGAGGTGCCGAAGTTCCTAAGACATTTTGGCTTGTAGAAACCTCATTCATCACTGAGGGATGAATTAAGTTCAATTTTCACATAATCATGCTACGATGTAAATGGTAGACTAACTTCAAATGTGGGTTGAGTGGCAGTTAGGATTCGCCTCATAGACAGAATGTCCTTTGTGTCCCAGGTTTCAGTGTTTTGACGTTGTTTCTGCCTGTTAGATCTGTCACGTGGACCGAGCGGAGGAGGGAGGTCTGCCGTCGTACGTCTTGGCTCTCATGGTCATCTACTTCCTCCAGCAGAGGAAACAGTCCATCCTGCCTGCCTACCTGGGACACGAGGTACACACAGACCTTAACCTGGGACACGAGGTACACACAGACCTTAACCTGGGACACGAGGTACACACAGACCTTAACCTGGGACACGAGGGACAGACACAGACCTTAACCTGGGACACGAGGGACAGACACAGACCTTAACCTGGGACACGAGGTACACACAGACCTTAACCTGGGACACGAGGTACACACAGACCTTAACCTGGGACACGAGGTACACACAGACCTTAACCTGGGACACGAGGGACAGACACAGACCTTAACCTGGGACACGAGGGACAGACACAGACCTTAACCTGGGACACGAGGGACAGACACAGACCTTAACCTGGGACACGAGGTACAGACACAGACCTTAACCTGGGACACGAGGGACACACAGACCTTAACCTGGGACACGAGGGACAGACACAGACCTTAACCTGGGACACGAGGTACACACAGACCTTAACCTGGGACACGAGGGACAGACACAGACCTTAACCTGGGACACGAGGGACAGACACAGACCTTAACCTGGGACACGAGGGACAGACACAGACCTTAACCTGGGACACGAGGGACAGACACAGACCTTAACCTGGGACACGAGGGACAGACACAGACCTTAACCTGGGACACGAGGGACAGACACAGACCTTAACCTGGGACACGAGGGACAGACACAGACCTTAACCTGGGACACGAGGGACAGACACAGACCTTAACCTGGGACACGAGGAACACACTGCGTCTAACATAACATCTCTCTCCTCCCTCTCAGATAAAGGAGTTCTCCATTAGCCGGCTGTATGACTTCAGGCTGACCATAACATCTCTCTCCTCCCTCTCAGATAAAGGAGTTCTCCATTAGCAGGCTGTATGACTCCAGGCTGACCATAACACCTCTCTCCTCCCTCTCAGATAAAGGAGTTCTCCATTAGCCGGCTGTATGACTTCAGGCTGACCATAACACCTCTCTCCTCCCTCTCAGATAAAGGAGTTCTCCATTAGCCGGCTGTATGACTTCAGGCTGACCATAACACCTCTCTCCTCCCTCTCAGATAAAGGAGTTCTCCATTAGCCGGCTGTATGACTTCAGTCTCACCTACGTGGAGGATGGCTTTGTCCACTGGGGTTACTACCCCGTCTCTAAGGACTCCTCCTCATCCTCAACCCCAGAAACCATCTACAGGGAGGGCAAGGTAACTACACCCTGTGGGGGTGGGGGAGGTAACTACACCCTGTGGGGGTGGGGGAGGAAACTACACCCTGTGGGGGTGGGGGAGGTAACTACACCCTGTGGGGGTGGGCGAGGTAACTACACCCTGTGGGGGTGGGGGAGGTAACTACACCCTGTGGGTTGGGGGAGGTAACTACACCCTGTGGGTTGGGGGAGGTAACTACACCCTGTGGGGGTGGGGGAGGTAACTACACCCTGTGGGGGTGGGCGAGGTAACTACACCCTGTGGGGGAGGTAACTACACCCTGTGGGGGAGGTAACTACACCCTGTGGGGGAGGTAACTACACCCTGTGGGGGTGGGGGAGGTAACTACACCCTGTGGGGGAGGTAACTACACCCTGTGGGGGTGGGGGAGGTAACTACACCCTGTGGGGGAGGTAACTACACCCTGTGGGGGAGGTAACTACACCCTGTGGGTTGGGGGGAGGTAACTACACCCTGTGGGTTGGGGGGAGGTAACTACACCCTGTGGGGGAGGTAACTACACCCTGTGGGGGAGGTAACTACACCCTGTGGGGGTGGGGGAGGTAACTACACCCTGTGGGGGAGGTAACTACACCCTGTGGGGGTGGGGGAGGTAACTACACCCTGTTGGGGAGGAAACTACACCCTGTGGGGGAGGTAACTACACCCTGTGGGGGAGGTAACTACACCCTGTGGGGGAGGTAACTACACCCTGTGGGGGAGGTAACTACACCCTGTGGGGGAGGTAACTACACCCTGTGGGGGAGGGGGAGGTAACTACACCCTGTGGGGGAGGGGGAGGTAACTACACCCTGTGGGGAGGCGGGGAGGTAACTACACCCTGTGGGGGAGGGGGATGTAACTACACCCTGTGGGGAGGGGGAGGTAACTACACCCTGTGGGGGAGGGGGATGTAACTACACCCTTTGGGTTGGGGGGAGGTAACTACACCCTGTGGGGGAGGGGGAGGTAACTACACCCTTTGGGTTGGGGGGAGGTAACTACACCCTGTGGGGGTGGGGGAGGTAACTACACCCTGTGGGGGTGGGGGGGAGGTAACTACACCCTGTGGGGGTGGGCGAGGTAACTACACCCTGTGGGGAAGGTAACTACACCCTGTGGGGAAGGTAACTACACCCTGTGGGGAGGGGGAGGTAACTACACCCTGTGGGGGTGGTAACTACACCCTTTGGGTTGGGGGGAGGTAACTACACCCTTTGGGGGTGGGGGGGGTAACTACACCCTTTGGGTTGGGGGGAGGTAACTACACCCTTTGGGTTGGGGGGAGGTAACTACACCCTTTGGGTTGGGGGGAGGTAACTACACCCTTTGGGTTGGGGGGAGGTAACTACACCCTTTGGGTTGGGGGGAGGTAACTATACAATGCATTCTGAATGTATTCAGACCACTTGACTTTTTCCACATTTTGTTACGTTACAGCCTTATTCTAAAATGGATTAAATTGTTTTTTTCCCTCCTCAATCTACACACAAAACCCATAATGACAAAGCAAAAAATAATTTTTAGAAATTTCTGTACATTTATAAAAAATATAAAAACGGAAATATGACATTTACATCAGTATTCAGAGCCTTTACTCAGTACTTTGTTGAAGCACCTTTGGCAGCGATTACAGCCTCAAGTCTTCTTGGGTATGACGCTACAAGTTTGGCACACCTGTATTTGGGGAGTTTCTCCCATTCTTCTCTGCAGATCCTCTCAAGCTCTGTCAGGTTGGATGGGGAGCGTCGCTGCACAGCTATTTTCACGTCTCTCCAGAGATGTTAGATCGGGTTCAAGTCCGGGCTCTGGCTGGGCCACTCAAGGACATTCAGAGACTTGTCCCGAAGCCACTCCTGCGTTGTCTTGGCAGTGTGCTTAGGGTTGTTGTCCTGTTGGAAGGTGAACCTTCGCCCCAGTCTGAGGTCCTGAGCGCTCTGGAGCAGGTTTTCATCAAGGATCTCTCTGTACTTTGCTCCTTTCATCTTTCCCTCGATCCTGACTAGTCTCCCAGTCCCTGCCACTGAAAACATCCCCACAGCATTTTTTATTTTATTTTTTATTTTATTTTATTTCACCTTTATTTAACCAGGTAAACCAGTTGAGAACAAGTTCTCATTTACAACTGCGACCTGGCCAAGATAAAGCAAAGCAGTGCGATTAAAAACAACAACACAGAGTTACATATGGGGTAAACAAAACATACAGTCAAAAAATACAACAGAAAATATATATACAGTGTGTGCAAATGTAGCAAGTTATGGAGGTAAGGCAATAAATAGGCTATAGTGCAGAATAATTACAATTAGTATTAACACTGGAATGCTAGATGTGCAAGAGATGATGTGCAAATAGAGATACTGGGGTGCAAAAGAGCAAAATAAATAACAATATAGGGATGAGGTAGTTGGGCGGGCTAATTTCAGATGGGCTGTGTACAGGTGCAGTGATCGGTAAGGTGCTCTGACAACTGATGCTTAAAGTTAGTGAGGGAGATAAGAGTCTCCAGCTTCAGAGATTTTTGCAATTCGTTCCAGTCATTGGCAGCAGAGAACTGGAAGGAATGGCGGCCAAAGGAGGTGTTGGCTTTGGGGATGACCAGTGAGATATACCTGCTGGAGCGCAGACTACGGGTGGGTGCTGCTATGGTGACCAATGAGCTAAGATAAGACAGGGATTTGCCTAGCAGTGATTTATAGATGGCCTGGAGCCAGTGGGTTTGGCGACGAATATGTAGTGAGGACCAGCCAACAAGAGCGTACAGGTCACAATGGTGGGTAGTATATGGGGCTTTGGAGACAAAACGGATGGCACTGTGATAGACTACATCCAATTTGCTGAGTAGAGTGTTGGAGGCTATTTTGTAAATGACATCGCCGAAGTCAAGGATCGGTAGGATAGTCAGTTTTACGAGGGCATGTTTGGCAGCATGAGTGAAGGAGGCTTTGTTGCGAAATAGGAAGCTGATTCTAGATTTAACTTTGGATTGGAGATTCTTAATGTGAGTCTGGAAGGAGAGTTTACAGTCTAACCAGACACCTAGGTATTTGTAGTTGTCCACATACTCTAGGTCAGACCCGTCGAGTAGTGATTCTAGTCGGGTGGGCGGGTGCCAGCAGCATTCGATTGAAGAGCATGCATTTAGTTTTACTAGCGTTTAAGAGCAGTTGGAGGCTACTGAAGGAGTGTTGTATGGCGTTGAAGCTCGTTTGGAGGTTTGTTATTACAGTGTCCAATGAAGGGCCAGATGTATACAAAATGGTGTCGTCTGCGTAGAGGTGGATCTGAGAGTCACCAGCAGCAAGAGCGACGTCATTGATATACACAGAGAAAAGAGTCGGCCCAAGAATTGAACCCTGTGGCACCCCCATAGAGACTGCCATAGGTCCAGACAACAGGCCCTCCGATTTGACACATTGAACTCTATCTGAGAAGTAGTTGGTGAACCAGGCGAGGCAGTCATTTGAGAAACCAAGGCTATTTAGTCTGCCAATAAGAATGCGGTGGTTGACAGAGTCGAAAGCCTTGGCCAGGTCAATGAAAACGGCTGCACAGTACTGTCTATTATCGATCGCGGTTATAATATCGTTTAGGACCTTGAGCGTGGCTGAAGTGCACCCATGACCAGCTCGGAAACCGGATTGCATAGCGGAGAAGGTACGGTGGGATTCGAAATGGTCGGTGATCTGTTTGTTAACTTGGCTTTCAAAAACTTTTGAAAGGCAGGGCAGGATGGATATAGGTCTGTAACAGTTTGGATCTAGAGTGTCACCCCCTTTGAAGAGGGGGATGACCGCGGCAGCTTTCCAATCTCTGGGGATCTCAGACGTTACGAAAGAGAGGTTGAACAGGCAAGTAATAGGGGCTGCCACTACCATGCTTCACCATAGGGATGGTGCCAGGTTTCCGCCAGACGTGACACTTGGCATTCAGTAAAATCTTGGTTTCATTAGACCAGAGAATCTTGTTTCTCATGGTCAGAGTCCTTTTAGGTGCCTTTTCGCAAACTCCAAGCGAGCTGTCATGTGCCTTTTACTGAGGAGTGGCTTCCGTCTGGCCACACTACCATAAAGGCCTGATTGGTGGAATGCTGCAGAGATGGTTGTCCTTCTGGAAGGTTCTCCCATCTCCACAGAGGAATTCTGGAGCTCTGTCAGAGTGACCATTGGGTTCTTGGTCACCTCCCTGACCAAGGCCCTTCTCCCCCGATTGCCACTGTGTTCTGTGGGGTGGGCGAGGCCACCGCACCCTGTGGGTGCTCAACATTGTCAGTGATTGTGTTTCTCTCTCTCTCTCTCCAGGCTCCTCTGGTGTTCCAGAGACCTGTCTCTCCTCCAGCGGTGGGTCTTCTGTGGGTGGAGATGCTGCGTTTTTATTCGCTGGAGTTCAACATGGCGGAGTGTGTCATCAGCGTGCGTACCAGCCTCGTCCTATCACGGGAGGCCAAGGACTGGCCCAAGAAACGCATTGCCGTGGAGGGTATTGTTGCCTTCAGTCTCCTACATGTTTTAGTAGCTATTTTCTAGTTGGAGCCGGATAACCTGTGGTGGTTGAACCCAGCCCAGTGTAGTTAACCGGAATTAAGGTCTCCAATTGTTCACTTTGAATGCTAAACCTGTGTAAGCTGTTTCCAGGTAGACTTTGTGAATGGGGAACAGTTGTTTAGCAAATCATGACACAGATACACAAGTTATGATTTTGAGATGAGTTTATGATCTAATGAAGTCGTGTGTTTTTAGATCCGTTTGCTGTGAAGAGGAACGTGGCTCGTACGTTGAACAGCCAACAGATGTACGAGTACATCCTCCACTGCCTCAAATCTACCTACAAGTACTTCGCCCTGCCCCTCAGGCTCCCCTCAGCCAACCACACGACAGCAGAGCCGCGAGGAGCCAATCACAAGCCAGGGCCTGGACATAAGGCTCCGAGTGACGTTGGCCTTGTTCAATCAGGGTTGAGTGGTCTCATCCTGGAATCCCAGGCAACCACTAAGCAGAAAGGAGAGGCAGATGTGCAGGATTCTGACTGTATGGAGGAAGAGGAGGAGAGCCCTCCAGAGTCCGACCAAGAGAAAGAAGAGGAAGACTTGGGGAAGAACAGCCTGTCTGAAGAGGAGGATGGAGTATATCCCAGACATCACCTAGACAGTGTGACCACAGAGGACGAAGAGCTGTTCCCATTGGACGAGGTCTCAGGAGAGGAGCAACTCTCCGATGAGGAGGGGCCAGACCTAGACACTCCCGGCTCATTGGATGAGGAGGATGAGGTAGCCCCACCCACAGTACCAGAGGACCCGCCCAAGCAGGAAGCACCAGACAACAGGACCGAGGGGGCCAGTGTTCTCTGCTATGGGTTCACCAGACAGGCGTTCACCCGCGGCAGGGTAGATATGACCACGTGATCACACATTTTCTTTCAAAGTTCTTGCAAACAAAGTCTAAAACTGTTATGATTTGCTAACCTTGTGTCTGTGTGTGGTTCAGTCCCACACAGTGGTGTGCGGTGTGTGTAAGCGTGACGGCCATCTAAAGAAGGACTGCCCTGAGGACTTCCAGAGGGTACAGCTAGCCCCTCTCCCTCCCATGACGCCCGCCTTCCTCAAAACACTCAACACCGTCTGCCAACAGTGCTACCGTAAGTCTGCCTGTGTGTGCGCGTGTTACCTGTTCTTCAAATGATCTGTACATTCTGTACAGGATGTACCGTTCCACGTCGTTACTTTAAAATATATTTAATTTAATATTTCCCGGGAATTGACTGTTTATTTGATTGAATTTCCCAGGAGACTTTGCTCTAGATGAGGTGGAGGTGGGAGTGAGAGAACACATCCTACTGGACCTGGAGAGCTTCGTCAAACGCCAGTTCACTGGTGAGACGCCATGACACACCTGATACTCTGGGGAAATAATGTTCACCTCTAAAAGTTGTTGTCTAAAGGAAGATTGGAGGAGAGATGTCCACTCTCCATGTGGTAGCAGATATGTAGTTGTTATTTCTTGTGACTGACAGGTTCCGTACTTTAACTGTTTGGTTGACTGGTTGCTTGATTGATTGACAGGTGCCAGGCTGAGACTGTTTGGTTCATCTAAAAATGGCTTTGGCTTCAAGCAGAGTGACCTGGACATCTGTATGGTGCTGGACGGAGAGGACACCGCTGAAGTAATCTCTCTGCTTTTCTCCTTCTCTCTTATCAAGACAACTATTCTCTCTATCGATAAACCATTAAGTGAATCCCATAAACACACCTCTTCTGAAATCCTGTTTTGAAAAGTAATAATTTATTTTCCCCTGCAGGGTCTGGACTGTATCAGCATCATAGAGTCTCTGGCCAGACTGCTGAGGAAACACCCAGGTCAGTGTCTAGACACTACCCTATAATAATGGTTATCTTTCTAGTCCCTTAATGCTGTATCTGTCCCCCCCCCAGGTCAGTGTCTAGACACTACCCTATAATAATGGTTATCTTTCTAGTCCCTTAATGCTGTATCTGCCCCCCCCCAGGTCAGTGTCTAGACACTACCCTATAATAATGGTTATCTTTCTAGTCCCTTAATGCTGTATCTGCCCCCCCCCAGGTCAGTGTCTAGACACTACCCTATAATAATGGTTATCTTTCTAGTCCCTTAATGCTGTATCTGTCCCCCCCCCAGGTCAGTGTCTAGACACTACCCTATAATAATGGTTATCTTTCTAGTCCCTTAATGCTGTATCTGCCCCCCCCCAGGTCAGTGTCTAGACACTACCCTATAATAATGGTTATCTTTCTAGTCCCTTAATGCTGTATCTGCCCCCCCCCCAGGTCTAAGGAACATCCTCCCCATCACTACAGCTAAAGTCCCCATCGTTAAGTTCTACCACGTCAGAACGGGCCTGGAGGGAGACATATCCCTCTACAACACGCTGGCCCTGTACAACACACGTCTGTTGGCGTCCTACGCTGCCGTCGACCCCCGAGTCAAGATACTGTGCTACGTCATGAAGGTCTTGGCCAAGGTGAGCCGAACACACGCCGATGGCCCAGCACGTTTAGCACTGCACTAGAAGCTTCTGATGATAATTGAATGAGTCTGTCTGTCCCCTGGTCTAGATGTGTGATATAGGTGATGCGTCCCGAGGCAGTCTGTCCTCCTACGGCTACACCCTGATGGTGCTATTCTACCTCCAACAGAGGAACCCACCCGTTATACCTGTGCTGCAGGAGGTAACTCACACGGGTGATATTCTACCTACAACAGAGGAGTTAGATTAGCTGACTCGGGGGTTAGATTAGCTGACTCGGGGGTTAGATTAGCTGACTCGGGGGTTAGATTAGCTGACTCGGGGGTTAGATTAGCTGACTCGGGGGTTAGATTAGCTGACTCGGGGGTTAGATTAGCTGACTCTGGGGTTAGATTAGCTGACTCGGGGGTTAGATTAGTTGACTCGGGGGTTAGATTAGCTGACTCGGGGGTTAGATTAGCTGACTCGGGGGTTAGATTAGCTGACTCTGGGGGTTAGATTAGCTGACTCTGGGGGTTAGATTAGCTGACTCTGGGGTTAGATTAGCTGACTCTGGGGTTAGATTAGCTGACTCGGGGGTTAGATTAGCTGACTCTGGGGTTAGATTAGCTGACTCTGGGGTTAGATTAGCTGACTCTGGGGTTAGATTAGCTGACTCTGGGGTTAGATTAGCTGACTCTGGGGTTAGATTAGCTGACTCTGGGGTTAGATTAGCTGACTCTGGGGTTAGATTAGCTGACTCTGGGGGTTAGATTAGCTGACTCTGGGGTTAGATTAGCTGACTCGGGGGTTAGATTAGCTGACTCGGGGGTTAGATTAGCTGACTCTGGGGTTAGATTAGCTGACTCGGGGGTTAGATTAGCTGACTCGGGGGTTAGATTAGCTGACTCGGGGGTTAGATTAGCTGACTCTGGGGTTAGATTAGCTGACTCTGGGGGTTAGATTAGCTGACTCGGGGGTTAGATTAGCTGACTCTGGGGGTTAGATTAGCTGACTCTGGGGTTAGATTAGCTGACTCTGGGGTTAGATTAGCTGACTCTGGGGGTTAGATTAGCTGACTCTGGGGGTTAGATTAGCTGACTCGGGGGTTAGATTAGCTGACTCTGGGGTTAGATTAGCTGACTCTGGGGGTTAGATTAGCTGACTCTGGGGGTTAGATTAGCTGACTCGGGGGTTAGATTAGCTGACTCGGGGGTTAGATTAGCTGACTCGGGGGTTAGATTAGCTGACTCGGGGGTTAGATTAGCTGACTCGGGGGTTAGATTAGCTGACTCGGGGGTTAGATTAGCTGACTCGGGGGTTAGATTAGCTGACTCGGGGGTTAGATTAGCTGACTCGGGGGTTAGATTAGCTGACTCGGGGGTTAGATTAGCTGACTCGGGGGTTAGATTAGCTGACTCGGGGGTTAGATTAGCTGACTCGGGGGTTAGATTAGCTGACTCTTTTACTGGCTCCAGAATGTTCACATTGTTTACTCAATAGAGAGATTGATGTAACTTCATGTGTTTTGTGGATTTATTGATGTAACTTCATGTGTTTGTGGATTTATTGATGTATTGATGTAACTTCATGTGTTTGTAGATTTATGACGGGGAAGCGAAGCCAGAGGTTTTGGTGGATGGATGGAACGTCTACTTCTACGATGATCTGGATAACCTAGTGAGTCACTCAGCTGGATAACCTAGTGAGTCACTCAGCTGGATAACCTAGTGAGTCACTCAGCTGGATAACCTAGTGAGTCACTCAGCTGGATAACCTAGTGAGTCACTCAGCTGGATAACCTAGTGAGTCACTCAGCTGGATAACCTAGTGAGTCACTCAGCTGGATAACCTAGTGAGTCACTCAGCTGGATAACCTAGTGAGTCACTCAGCTGGATAACCTAGTGAGTCACTCAGCTGGATAACCTAGTGAGTCACTCAGCTGGATAACCTAGTGAGTCACTCAGCTGGATAACCTGGTGAGTCACTCAGCTGGATAACCTGGTGAGTCACTCAGCTGGATAACCTGGTGAGTCACTCAGCTGGATAACCTGGTGAGTCACTCAGCTGGATAACCTGGTGAGTCACTCAGCTGGATAACCTGGTGAGTCACTCAGCTGGATAACCTGGTGAGTCACTCAGCTGGATAACCTGGTGAGTCACTCAGCTGGATAACCTAGTGAGTCACTCAGCTGGATAACCTAGTGAGTCACTCAGCTGGATAACCTGGTGAGTCACTCAGCTGGATAACCTAGTGAGTCACTCAGCTGGATAACCTAGTGAGTCACTCAGCTGGATAACCTAGTGAGTCACTCAGCTGGATAACCTAGTGAGTCACTCAGCTGGATAACCTAGTGAGTCACTCAGCTGGATAACCTAGTGAGTCACTCAGCTGGATAACCTAGTGAGTCACTCTGCTGGCCTGCTGCTGGCACCAGCGTGACATAAATATGGGTGTTATTTACAATGGTGTTTGTTCTTCACTGGTTGCCCATTTCTTGTGGCAACGGGCCACAAATCTAGCTGCTGTGATGGCACACTGCGGTATTCCACCTAACAGATATGGGAGTTTATCAACGTTTGATTTGTTTTCAAATTCTTTGTGGGTCTGTGTAATCTGAGGGAAATATGTGTCTCTAATATGGTCATACATTTGGCAGGAGGTTAGGAAGTGCAGCTCAGTTTCCTCCTCATTTTGTGGGCAGTGTGCACATAGCCTGTCTTCTCTTGAGAGCCAGGTCTGCCTATGGCAGCCTTTCTCAATAGCAAGGCTATGCTCACTGAGTCTGTACATAGTCAAAGCTTTCCTTAAGTTTGGGTCAGTCACAGTGGTCAGGTATTCTGCCACTGTGTACTCTCTGTTTAGGGCCAAATAGCATTCTAGTTTGCGCAGTTTTTTTGTTAATTACTTGACACATTGGAAATAATTATATATTTTTTCTCATGATTTGGTTGGGTCTACTTGTGTTGCTGTCCTGGGGCTCTGTGGGGTCTGTTTGTGTTTGTGAACAGAGCCCCAGGACCAGCTTGCTTAGGGGACTCTTCTCCAGGTTCATCTCTCTGTAGGTGATGGCTGTGTTATGGAAGGTTTGGGAATCGCTTCCTTTTAGGTGGTTATAGAATTTAACCCCGTTTCTCTCTCTCTCTCTCTCTCTCTCTCTCTCTCTCTCTCTCTCTCTCGCCCTCTCTCTCTCGCCCTCTCTCTCTCTCTCTAGCCTGAGCGCTGGCAGCAGAGGAACATGGAGTGTGTAGGGTCTCTGTGGCTGGGCCTGCTGCAGTTCTACACTGAGACCTTTGACTTCAGAGAACACGTCATCTCCATCAGACAGAGAGCAGCTCTTACCACCTTCAACAAGCAGTGGACCTCCAAGTACATCGTCATCGAAGGTCAGTACTTCATTTATTCCTATTGAACTCCTAGCACAGTTTTCTTGACAGTAAACATGGCACTTTTTGGAGGGGATTGAGTGGAGCGATGGTGATGGCCCACCACCGACTGACCTGGTTCAGCCCACCACCGACTGACCTGGTTCAGCCCACCACCGACTGACCTGGTTCAGCCCACCACCGACTGACCTGGTTCAGCCCACCACCGACTGACCTGGTTCCACTCATCATCAAGTTTGAGTGTTTAGCATTGCTGGGTTATAATGAAAGCCTGCACACCCTGCAGCACTCCAAGGCCAGGGAGGGTTGGGATCCAGTGATCTAGTTATCTGATCTAATGTTGTTGTTCTCTCCAGATCCTTTTGACCTGAACCATAACCTGGGAGCTGGCCTGTCCAGGAGAAGTAGGTGTCTGTCTGTCTGTCTCTGTCCAGGAGAAGTAGGTGTCTGTCTGTCTGTCTCTGTCCAGGAGAAGTAGGTGTCTGTCTGTCTCTGTCCAGGAGAAGTAGGTGTTGTCTGTCTGTCTGTCTGTCTGTCTCTGTCCAGGAGAAATAGGTGTCTGTCTGTCTGTCTGTCTGATAGCACACCGACCTCACAGCATCACATCTTCCTCTCAATAATCTCTCTCGCTCTCTCTCCTTCTCTCTCCCTCTCGGTCTCTCTCTCCTCTCTCTCTCCTTCTCTCCTTCTCTCTCCCTCTCGGTCTCTCTCTCCTTCTCTCGCTCTCTCTTTCATAGTGACCAACTTCATCATGAAGGCATTCATTAATGGTAGGAGAGTGTTTGGAACGCCAGTCAAGACCTACCCTCCTGAGTACACTAGTCAGATGGTTAGTATTCACTACCTACCCTCCTGAATACGCAGATGGTTAGTATTCAGGTAGCCTAGTTGTTGAGGGTTGGGCCAGTAACCGAAAGTTGCTGGTTCGAATCCCTGAGCCGACTAGGTGAAAAATCTTTCTGTGCCCTTGAGCAAGGCACTTAACCCTAATTGCTCCTGTAAGTTGCTCTGGATAAGAGCGTCTGCTAAATGACTAAAATGTAAATGTTGATGTATTCAATATTGTCTTGGAAGAAGTGCATTCAAAACAAGTGCACTCACAAATCAAATCTGTGGTTGTGTTTCTGTCAGGAGTATAATGGTAATGTGCTGTGGTTGAGTCTCTGTCCTGATCTCTAATAGGATTATACAGCACTCATGTATCGTTCTAATTTATAACAGTAATATGTGGTTTTGTGTTTGACCCTGAGGTTTATAACAGTAATATGTGGTTTTGTGTTTGACCCTGAGGTTTATAACAGTAATATGTGGTTTTGTGTTTGACCCTGAGGTTTATAACAGTAATATGTGGTTTTGTGTTTGACCCTGAGGTTTATAACAGTAATATGTGGTTTTGTGTTTGACCCTGAGGTTTATAACAGTAATATGTGGTTGTGTGTTTGACCCTGAGGTTTATAACAGTAATATGTGGTTTTGTGTTTGACCCTGAGGTTTATAACAGTAATATGTGGTTTTGTGTTTGACCCTGAGGTTTATAACAGTAATATGTGGTTTTGTGTTTGACCCTGAGGTTTATAACAGTAATATGTGGTTTTGTGTTTGACCCTGAGGTTTATAACAGTAATATGTGGTTTTGTGTTTGACCCTGAGGTTTATAACAGTAATATGTGGTTTTGTGTTTGACCCTGAGGTATATAACAGTAATATGTGGTTTTGTGTTTGACCCTGAGGTTTATAACAGTAATATGTGGTTGTGTGTTTGACCCTGAGGTTTATAACAGTAATATGTGGTTTTGTGTTTGACCCTGAGGTTTATAACAGTAATATGTGGTTTTGTGTTTGACCCTGAGGTTTATAACAGTAATATGTGGTTTTGTGTTTGACCCTGAGGTTTATAACAGTAATATGTGGTTTTGTGTTTGACCCTGAGGTTTATAACAGTAATATGTGGTTTTGTGTTTGACCCTGAGGTTTATAACAGTAATATGTGGTTTTGTGTTTGACCCTGAGGTTTATAACAGTAATATGTGGTTTTGTGTTTGACCCTGAGGTATATAACAGTAATATGTGGTTTTGTGTTTGACCCTGAGGTTTATAACAGTAATATGTGGTTGTGTGTTTGACCCTGAGGTTTATAACAGTAATATGTGGTTTTGTGTTTGACCCTGAGGTTTATAACAGTAATATGTGGTTTTGTGTTTGACCCTGAGGTTTATAACAGTAATATGTGGTTTTGTGTTTGACCCTGAGGTTTATAACAGTAATATGTGGTTTTGTGTTTGACCCTGAGGTTTATAACAGTAATATGTGGTTGTGTGTTTGACCCTGAGGTTTATAACAGTAATATGTGGTTTTGTGTTTGACCCTGAGGTTTATAACAGTAATATGTGGTTTTGTGTTTGACCCTGAGGTTTATAACAGTAATATGTGGTTTTGTGTTTGACCCTGAGGTTTATAACAGTAATATGTGGTTTTGTGTTTGACCCTGAGGTTTATAACAGTAATATGTGGTTTTGTGTTTGACCCTGAGGTTTATAACAGTAATATGTGGTTTTGTGTTTGACCCGGAGGTTTATAACAGTAATATCTGGTTGTCCCTCTCAGGAGTTCTTCTTTGACCCGGAGGTGTTGACAGAAGGACAGCTGGCTCCAAACGACCGCTGCTGCAGGATATGTGGCAAGATCGGACACTTCATGAAAGACTGTCCCATGCGCAGGAAGTAAGGAGTGCCACTAGCCGTGTGGTGTGTGTGTGTGTGTTTTGACTTTGTGTGTGTCTGTGTGTGTGTGTTTTGACTTTGTGTGTGTGTGTCTCTCTGTGTGTGTGTGTGTGTGTCTCTCTGTGTGTGTGTGTGTGTCTGTGTGTGACATCCTCCTCTCTAGGTCTAGGCAGTGTCGTGAGCAGGAGGGAAGGAGGGACTGGGCGGCGTCTGAGGGGGGAAGGGAACGTCGTCAGGGCGACCGCTGGAGGCGACAGGAAGAGAAGCGATGCTGCTTCCTGTGTGGGAGCAACGCCCACATCAAGAAGGACTGCCCCCAGTACAGAGGTCCGGCAGGTCAGTACTGAGTCTGTCTGACTGACATTCTGTCCCTGGCTGGCTGGCTGGCTGTCTCTGGCTGGCTGTTTGTCTCTGGCTGGCTGGCTGTCTCTCTCTGGCTGGCTGGCTGTCTCTCTCTGGCTGGCTGGCTGTCTCTCTGGCTGGCTGGCTGTCTCTCTGGCTGGCTGGCTGGCTGGCTGTCTCTCTGGCTGGCTGGCTGTTTGTCTCTCTCTGGCTGACTGGCTGTCTCTCTCTGGCTGGCTGGCTGTCTCTCTCTGGCTGGCTGGCTGTCTCTGGTTGGCTGGCTGTCTCTCTCTGGCTGGCTGGCTGTCTCTGGTTGGCCGGCTGTCTCTCTCAGGCTGGCTGGCTGGCTGGCTGTCTCTCTCTCTCTGGCTGGCTGTCTGTCTCTCTCTGGCTGGCTGTCTCTCTCTGGCTGGTTGGCTGTCTCTCTCTGGCTGGCTGTCTCTGGCTGGCTGTTTGTCTCTGGCTGGCTGGCTGTCTCTCTCTCTCTGGCTGGCTGGCTGTCTCTGGCTGGCTGGCTGTCTCTCTCTGGCTGGCTGGCTGTCTCTCTGGCTGTCTCTCTGGCTGGCTGGCTGTCTCGCTGGCTGGCTGGCTGGCTGTCTCGCTGGCTGGCTGGCTGGCTGTCTCTCTGGCTGGCTGGCTGGCTGGCTGTTTGTCTCTCTCTGGCTGGCTGGCTGTCTCTCTCTGGCTGGCTGGCTGTCTCTCTCTGGCTGGCTGTCTCTGGTTGGCTGGCTGTCTCTCTCTGGCTGGCTGGCTGTCTCTGGTTGGCTGGCTGTCTCTCTCAGGCTGGCTGGCTGTCTCTCTCTGGCTGGCTGGCTGTCTCTCTCTGGCTGGCTGTCTGTCTCTCTCTGGCTGGCTGTCTCTGGCTGGCTGGCTGTCTCTCTCTGGCTGGTTGGCTGTCTCTCTCTGGCTGGCTGTCTGTCTCTCTCTGGCTCGCTGTCTCTGGCTGGCTGGCTGTCTGTCTCTGGCTGGCTGTCTGTTGTAGAAAGTGTTGTGGTGTTGATGTTTCTGTCTGATGCAGGTGCCAAAGCAGAAAACTCCTCTCCCTCTACGAGCCACATGAGGAATTTAAGAGAGAGAGAAAGACGGGTACGATGAATATTCACACAAACATTGACACACACACAAGCGCGCGCACTTGTTCTAACCCTCCTGTGTGTTCATTTGTCCAGGGCTCCCCTCAACAGGAGAAAAAGAAGCAACAACAAAATGTGATTTGAGTCCACAAGCAGGTCAGTGGTTTTTATGTGTTTGTAGTTGAATATGTATGATTATAATTTCCTATTAGCTTTTCAAAACCAAGGTCAATGAGTATGTTTACATGCACACTAATAATTCGATATGAATCTGATTATGGCAGTAGGCAGGTTATGTAATAGTCATGGTAACACCTCCCTCTGCTGGTCATAATGGAAGGAAGAATACGCCGATTAAAACACCTGGTGTTCTGAGCCATCATTGGTAAACGCCAGAGTTCCAGCACTGTATTTCACATACAAACTTTATAACTCAGAATTAAATAGTTTTCACAAAAATAACATTTTGAGTGGCGATTTTCTGCATTTATCAAAGTCCCATCAGTAGCCTGATTTTCAGATGTGTCCATGTAAACAGGATTATTAGGGAAATCATTCTTCTTGCAAAGCATGTAAACGTTTTAATCGAACTATTATGTTCATCTGAATATTCACAATAATTGTGTTATTGTGTGCATGTAACCATATGTGGCGGAGTGCTGCCAGGAAAATAACCTCTCCCTCAACGTCAACAAAACGAAGGAGCTGATCGTGGACTTCAGGAAACAGCAGAGGGAGCACGCCCCTATCCACATTGACGGGACCGCAGTAGGGAGGGTGGAAAGCTTCAAGTTCCTCGGCGTACACATCACTGACAAACTGAAATGGTCCACCCACACAGACAGTGTGGTGAAGAAGGCGCATCAGTGCCTCTTCAACCTCCGGAGGCTAAAGATATTTGGCTAGGCCCTAAGACCCTCACAAACTTTTACAGATGCACCATTGAGAGCATCCTGTCGGGCTGTATCACCACCTTGTACGGCAGCCGATGTGAGCAAGACCTTTAAGCAGGTCAACATTCACAAGGCCGCGGGGCCAGATGGATTACCAGGACGTGTACTCAAAGCATGCGCGGACCAACTGGCAAGAGTCTTTACTGACATTTTCAACCTCTCCCTGACCGAGTCTGTAATACCTACATGTTTCAAGCAGACCACCATAGTCCCTGTGCCCAAGAATGCGAAGGTAACCTGCCTAAATGACTACCGACCCGTAGCACTCACGTCTGTAGCCATGAAGTGCTTTGAAAGGCTGGTCATGGCTCACATCAACAGCATAATCCCAGAAACCCTAGACCCACTCCAATTCGCATACCGCCCCAACAGATCCACAGATGATGCAATCTCAATCACACTCCACACTGCCCTTTCACACCTGGACAAGAGGAACACCTACGTGAGAATGCTGTTCATTAACTACAGCTCAGCGTTCAACACCATAGTGCCCTCAAAGCTCATTACTAAGCTAAGGATCCTGGGACTAAACACCTCCCTCTGCAACTGGATCCTGGACTTCCTGACGGGCCGCCCCCAGGTGGTAAGGGTAGGCAACAACACGTCTGCCACACTGATCCTCAAAACTGGGGCCCATCAGGGGTGCGTGCTCAGTCCCCTCCTGTACTCCCTGTTCACCCATGACTGCATGGCCAGGCACGACTCCAACACCATCATTAAGTTTGCTGACGACACAACAGTGGTAGGCCTGATCACCGACAACGATGAGACAGCCTATAGGGAGGAGGTCAGAGACCTGGCAGTGTGGTGCCAGGATAACAACCTCTCCCTCAACGTGATCAAGACAAAGGAGATGATTGTGGACTACAGGAAAAGGAGGACTGAGCACGCCCCCATTAACATCGACAGGGCTGTAGTGGAGCGGGTCGAGAGTTTCAAGTTCCTTGGTGTCCACATCACCAACAAACTATCATGGTCCAAACACACCAAGACAGTCGTGAAGAGGGCACGACAACACCTATTCCCCCTCAGGGGACTGAAAGGATTTGGCATGGGTCCCCAGATCCTCAAAAAGTTTGACAGCTGCATCATCGAGAGCATCCTGACCGGTTGCATCACCGCCTGGTATGGCAACTGCTCGGTATCCGACCGTAAGGCGCTACAGAGGGTAGTGCGTACGGCCCACTACATCACTGGGGCCATCCAGGACCTGTATACTAGACGGTGTCAGAGGAAAGCTCAAAAAATTGTCAGACTCCAGCCACCCTAGTCATAGACTGTTCTCTCTGCTATGGCAAGCGGTACCGGACCGCCAAGTCTAGAACCAAAAGGCTCCTTAACAGCTTCTACCCCCAAGCTATAAGACTGCTGAACAATTCATCAAATGGCCACCCGGACTATTTACATTGACCCCCCGCCCCTTTTGTTTTTACACTGCTGCTACCCGCTGTCTATTATCTATGTATAGTCACTTTACCCCTACCTACATGTACAAACTACCTCGACTAACCTGTGCCCCCGCACATTGACTCTGTACCGGTACCCCCTGTATATAGCCTCCCTACTGTTATTTCCCATTGACTCTGTACCGGTACCCCCTGTATATAGCCTCTGTACCGGTACCCCCTGTATATAGCCTCCCTACTGTTATTACACATTGACTCTGTACCGGTACCCCCTGTATATAGCCTCTGTACTGGTACCCCCTGTATATAGAATCTGTACCGGTACCCCCTGTATATAGCCTCTGTACCGGTACCCCCTGTATATAGCCTCTGTACTGGTACCCCCTGTATATAGCCTCTGTACCGGTACCCCCTGTATATAGCCTCTGTACTGGTACCCCCTGTATATAGCCTCTGTACCGGTACCCCCTGTATATAGACTCTCTACTGTTATTACACATTGACTCTGTACCGGTACCCCCTGTATATAGCCTCGTTATTGTTATTTTGTTACTTTTTATTATTTTTAACTTTTTTCCCTCACTGTATGTATGTATGTATGTATATACAGTGAGGGAAAAAAGTATTTGATCCCCTGCTGATTTTGTACGTTTGCCCACTGACAAAGACATGATCAGTCTATAATTTTAATGGTAGGTTTATTTGAACAGTGAGAGACAGAATAACAACAACAAAATCCAGAAAAACGCATGTCAAAAATGTTATAAATGTATTTGCATTTTAATGAGGGAAACGCTCACTAACAGGGATGTAAACACATTTGTGGCCAAAATAACATTTTGATTTGATTTACTCAATGTTTCAGGACCTTACAGCAGCATTCCCCGATGGTCAGTGCATCTCTTCCTTGCTGTCTTCCATAATGCTGTCTTGCGTCCACCTGTGTTCCAGGCAGTCTAGCCAGCAGGCACATGGGTCGGTCTGATCCCAGGAGGAGCCCAGTGGACCGAAGACCAGAGAGCGAGGAGGAGAGAGACGGAGGAGGCAGCGCTCAACCTCTGGGTTCTACTCTACTCCCTCTGAGCTCTGGACAAAACCTCCAGTCCACCAGCCTGAATCTAGAACACCCGAAACCTAGAACTTGGAACCGGAACACCCCAGCCTTCTGTTGGAACCCGGACCCTGGAACCTAGAACCCCAGGGCCTGAGCCCCAGACAGAGGATGTCTCCCAAATGGCACCCTATTCCCTATATAGTGCACTACATTTGACCAGAGAATGGCACCCTATTCTCTATATAGTGCACTACATTTGACCAGGGTCTATAATGCAGTCTATAGGGATTAGGGTGCCGTTTGGGCTGCAGATAAACAGAGCGAGAGGGTATTTTATGTTTTAACCACCACTCCTAATGTCTGAGGAGCTTTTTAAAGTGTCATATTGTTTTAACTGAAAATACATGTTTTCTTCCTTCTCTCTGTTAGTTCACCCCCCCAACACCAGGGGGGGGGTGTTTTATTTAGTTTTAATAATGGTGATTATTTGTTTAATTTTCTTGTGCACTGATGTCCTCCCAAACACCCCTCTCCTCCATTTTGGACAGTAGATCCAGTTCGAACCGGGCTGTGTGTGTGTATCTCTATACACTCGTACGTGCGCAGAGGATTTAAATCTGGATTTTAGAATTGGCCCTGAAACAAATGGGGACTATTGATTAATAATGGACAGCCCCTCCATGCCAGAACATCCAAAGATGGTAGCTAGCTAGAGCTCCATTCCACTCCGCTCCTTCCTGCCCCCTCTAAACACGCTGTGGGTTTGTAATGATGTCATGGCAGTGACTCTGTATTTGGGTTACCAGTACCTAAATGGACCCCTAGCTCCCAACTCCCATGTGTGTAGATCTGAGATGATTGGACAGGTGTAGTAATACAGTGAAACCTCAAGGTGGAGCTAGTTACCACCAGATTTCTTATACACACCAAATCAATTATACTTATCGATCTACACTCTCGCATGATATGGGATCGGGCTGAGGGTTGATTTGGGGTTCTGCGTACATCAGTGCTGAAGGATTTTGGGGTGGGGTGGGAAAACGGGAAATATGCTTTAGTTTGTATGATGCATTTGGTGGCCAGTGCCTTTGATTGGTGGGACAGGTAGCTGTAATGTGAAGCCCTGCCCCCCCTGCCCTGGGCTAATGTTTGCTGCTAGTATTCTGTCTGAGACCTGCTTATCAAATAAACGTTCATTTAATGTCCAGATAATTTTTTTTGTCAGTACTTTTCTGTCATTAGTTTAGAAAATAAACCCTCACACTGGCTTTCTTTTGGAATTACTCAATTTTAGGTTGATTCACACATTTCTATGTAGGCTCCTCAAATTGTGTACTGGCAGCAGTCCTACTGAGATTATTATTCACTCGATTGTAGGGCCCCTGTAGCTCAGTTGGTAGAGCATGGCGCTTGCAACGCCAGGGTTGTGGGTTCGTTTCCCACGGGGGGCCAGTATGAAAAATGTGTGCACTCACTTAACTGTAAGTCGCTCTGGATAAGAGCGTCTGCTAAATGACTAAAATGTAAATGTAACTACATACATAAAATGGGATACGTGTACTGCAATGTTGTGGTTTTAAAACTTTAAATGACCTTTGTAGCCAGCCAAATGACCTTATTTCTTTGTTGCGTTGCACAAGTTTTTGGAAGTGTCCTACAAGTGTCGTAACTGTACTTTGTCTATTGGCTGAACTGCCGGTCGACTAAGAAATCGCCCTATCGTGGATCTGCGCCTGCGTAGACCGGTGTTTTCACGTTAGCCAACGGGGCTACATTTAACGGTTAGACGGCTAAACATGTCTGCCTCCATGGTGGTTCGAGCGACCGTCAGAGCTGTTAGTAAAAGAAAGATATTAGCTACAAGAGCTGCGTTAACTCTGGTAAGTGTGTAGAAGTATTCGGCATCGCTATTTTCTCTTTAAACTGACGGTTTGTGTTATGACTGCTTGCTCCGAAGTGACAAAGTGAGCTAGCTAGCTAACGTTACACCAGGGGCCCTAGTAGTGGATACATTGCTGCCTGTAGTTTTAGATAATAATAATAATATGCCATTTAGCAGACGCTTTTATCCAAAGCATATGTTGTTTTCTGCTGACGCTCATTACGTGTTATGTATGCTCCTAATGCTTTTGACGAACAGTGAGTGAGAAGTGTGTTAAATGTATTTAGCTAAGATAGCTAATATCGTTAACGTCATTGATTATGAATACACTAGCTTCAGCTAGCGAACTTGTAGTTACAGAGATTGTTACACCAGATCATGTCATGTGATTTAACCAAAGATTTTTGGGAACGTTAACCATTACTGGTAGGCTGGACACATTACTTTTTAAACACTTTTCTGATTAAAATTAGTTAGTTGCATCCGCCATGGAGCCCATTTTTATAATATTACGCTATGACCCAGCTGCTCGCCGTAGTTTTAGTAATCGCGAAGAAGCAGGTCTTTATTTTAGGGCATTTTTCCACCCTGCCAGTTTCTGTTGGTTGTATTGAGCACCGTGTCACCGACTCGCCATCAATACCGTTTTATTCCCAGCCCGTTGTTCTGCGTCACAATGCCAGCTTCACTATAGTTATCAATGAGACCTGCCCGCATTAACCTCCTAGGCTTACTACCTCAGGTTACTTACTATAAACAAGGTTAAGGTTACTTACTGTTCGCCTGGGTACACGCTGTGGTGACCCACGGTGCCAGAGATGGCTGGCGCCTACCCATCAAAAGTTAAACATAAAATTAACACCTGCCAAATGTGGGTAGATTTTGGAATTGGCGGGTAAAAGGCGCTACATGGTCAATCCGTGTCTGCATTGGCCGTTCGGCATTTACGGTGATACTGACTCTGCAGAAGTCGCATTCATACTTCTTGCGAAACAGCGCCCCTCTGTCTCTATATGTGTAGGCCATCTATCTGATTCTGTCTGGTCATAAAGAGTATGACATTGTTGCCGCTGGAAGCTCTGAATGCAAGGGAAGCCAGCCAGCATTTGGCCTCCCTTGATATTTTTCCGGCCAAGGCAGCAGCTACTCTTCCTGGGGTTTATTATGGATCCCCATTAGTTCCTGTCAAGGCAGCAGCTACTCTTCCTGGGGTTTATTATGGATCCCCATTAGTTCCTGCCAAGGCAGCAGCTACTCTTCCTGGGGTTTATTATGGATCCCCATTAGTTCCTGTCAAGGCAGCAGCTACTCTTCCTGGGGTTTATTATGGATCCCCATTAGTTCCTGTCAAGGCAGCAGCTACTCTTCCTGGGGTTTATTATGGATCCCCATTAGTTCCTGCCAAGGCAGCAGCTACTCTTCCTGGGGTTTATTATGGATCCCCATTAGTTCCTGCCAAAGCAGCAGCTACTCTTCCTGGGGTTTATTATGGATCCCCATTAGTTCCTTCCAAGGCAGCAGCTACTCTTCCTGGGGTTTATTATGGATTCCCATTAGTTCCTGCCAAGGCAGCAGCTACTCTTCCTGGGGTTTATTATGGATCCCCATTAGTTCCTGTCAAGGCAGCAGCTACTCTTCCTGGGGTTTATTATGGATCCCCATTAGTTCCTGCCAAGGCAGCAGCTACTCTTCCTGGGGTTTATTATGGATCCCCATTAGTTCCTGCCAAAGCAGCAGCTACTCTTCCTGGGGTTTATTATGGATCCCCATTAGTTCCTGCCAAGGCAGCAGCTACTCTTCCTGGGGTTTATTATGGATCCCCATTAGTTCCTGCCAAGGCAGCAGCTACTCTTCCTGGGGTTTATTATGGATCCCCATTAGTTCCTGCCAAGGCAGCAGCTACTCTTCCTGGGGTTTATTATGGATCCCCATTAGTTCCTGCCAAAGCAGCAGCTACTCTTCCTGGGGTTTATTATGGATCCCCATTAGTTCCTGCCAAGGCAGCAGCTACTCTTCCTGGGGTTTATTATGGATCCCCATTAGTTCCTGCCAAGGCAGCAGCTACTCTTCCTGGGGTTTATTATGGATCCCCATTAGTTCCTGTCAAGGCAGCAGCTACTCTTCCTGGGGTTTATTATGGATCCCCATTAGTTCCTGCCAAGGCAGCAGCTACTCTTCCTGGGGTTTATTATGGATCCCCATTAGTTCCTGCCAAGGCAGCAGCTACTCTTCCTTGGGTTTATTATGGATCCCCATTTAGTTCCTGCCAAAGCAGCAGCTACTCTTCCTGGGGTTTATTATGGATCCCCATTAGTTCCTGCCAAGGCAGCAGCTACTCTTCCTGGGGTTTATTATGGATCCCCATTAGTTCCTGCCAAGGCAGCAGCTACTCTTCCTGGGGTTTATTATGGATCCCCATTAGTTCCTGCCAAAGCAGCAGCTACTCTTCCTGGGGTTTATTATGGATCCCCATTAGTTCCTGCCAAGGCAGCAGCTACTCTTCCTGGGGTTTATTATGGATCCCCATTAGTTCCTGCCAAGGCAGCAGCTACTCTTCCTGGGGTTTATTATGGATCCCCATTAGTTCCTGCCAAGGCAGCAGCTACTCTTCCTGGGGTTTATTATGGATCCCCATTAGTTCCTGCCAAAGCAGCAGCTACTCTTCCTGGGGTTTATTATGGATCCCCATTAGTTCCTGCCAAGGCAGCAGCTACTCTTCCTGGGGTTTATTATGGATCCCCATTAGTTCCTGCCAAGGCAGCAGCTACTCTTCCTGGGGTCCAAACACATTAAGGCACTTACATCACACACAAAACAATAGATAAAACAGTGCATCATATAACATTATTACACCACTACATATCTACAATACAAAATGTATAATACCACCATACAACAATATTACAATGTGTGTGTGTGTGCGCTACCGCGTGTGTCTGTACCTGTGTGTGTCACTTCACAGTCCCCTTTGTTCCGTAAGGTGTATTTTTATCTGTTTTTTAAAATCTGATTCTACTGCAGTTACCTGATGTGGAATAGAGATCCATGTAGTCATGGCTCTATGTACAGTCGTGGTCAAAAGTTTTGAGAATGACACAAGTATTGGTCTTCACAAAGTTGGCTGCTTCAGTGTTATGAGATATTTTTGTCAGATGTTACTATGGTATACTGAAGTATAATTACAAGCATTCCATAAGTGTCAAAGGCTTTTATCGACAATTACATTAAGTTTATGCAAAGAGTCAATATTTGCAGTGTTGACCCTTCTTTTTCAAGACCTCTGCAATCCGCCCTGGCATGCTGTCAATTAACTTCTGGGCCACATCCTGACTGATGGCAGCCCATTCTTGCATAATCAATGCTTGGAGTTTGTCCGAATTTGTGATTTTTGTTTGTCCACCCGCCTCTTGAGGATCGACCACAAGTTCTCAATGGGATTAAGGTCTGGGGAGTTTCCTGGCCATGCACCCAAAATGTCGATGTTTTGTTCCCCAAGCCACTTAGTTATCACTTTTGCCTTATGGCAAGGAGCTCCATCATGCTGGAAAAGGCATTGTTCGTCACCAAACTGTTCTTGGATGGTTGGGAGAAGTTGCTCTCGGAGGATGTGTTGGTACCATTCTTTATTCATGGCTGTGTTCTTAGGCAAAATTGTGAGTGAGCCCACTCCCTTGGCTGAGAAGCAACCCCACACATGAATGGTCTCAGGATACTTTACTGTTGGCATGACACAGGACTGATGGTAGCGCTCACCTTGTCTTCTCCGGACAAGGTGTTTTCCGGATGCCCCAAACAATCGGAAAGGGGATTCATCAGAGAAAATGACTTTACCCCAGTCCTCAGCAGTCCAATCCCTGTACCTTTTGCAGAATATCAGTCTGTCCCTGATGTTTTTCCTGGAGAGAAGTGGCTTCTTTGCTGCCCTTCTTGACACCAGGCCATCCTCCAAAAGTCTTTGCCTCAATGTGCGTGCAGATGCACTCACACCTGCCTGCTGCCATTCCTGAGCAAGCTCTGCACTGGTGGTGCCCCGATCCCGCAGCTGAATCAACTTTAGGAGACGGTCCTGGCGCTTGCTGGACTTTCTTGGGCGCCCTGACGCCGCCTTCACAGCAATTTAACCTCTCTCCTTGAAATTCTTGATGATCCGATAAATGGTTGATTTAGGTGCAATCTTACTAGCAGCAATATCCTTCCCTGTGAAGCCCTTTTTGTGCAAAGCAATGATGATGGCATGTGTTTCCTTGCAGGTAACCATGGTTAACAGAGGAAGAACATTGATTTCAAGCACCACCCTCCTTTTAAAGCTTCCAGTCTGTTATTCTAACTCAATCAGCATGACAGAGTGATCTCCAGCCGTGTCCTCGTCAACACTCTCACCTGTGTTAATGAGAGAATCACTGACATGATGGCAGCTGGTCCTTTTGTGGCAGGGCTGAAATGCAGTGAAAATGTTTTTTTTTTGGATTAAGTTCATTTTCATGGCAAAGGAACTTTGCAATTCATCTGATCACTCTTCATGACATTCTGGAGTATATGCAAATTGCCATCATCAAAACTGAGGCAGCAGACTTGGTGAAAATTAGTATTTGTGTCATTCTCAACTTTTGACCACGACTGTATGTGTACTTGCATGTCACTCCATGTGGTGTGTTTTCACAGACATTGCATTTCGTCATTACTCGTCTGCCAAAGTTCCCGCCTTCTCTCCCTCCATCCCTCTCTCTCTCTCTCTCCGCCTCCCATAGTCTAGACTTGGAGACTGTGAAGAGACCTCTGGTGGCATGTCTTGTGGGGTATGCATGGGTGACCAAGCTGTGTGATAGTAGTTTAAACAGACATCTCGGGGCATTCAGCTTGTCAACACTTCTTACAATAACAATTAGTGATGAGGTCAATCTCTCCTTCACTTTGAGCCATGAGAGATTGACATGCATATTATTGTTAGCTCTCCGTGTACATTTAATGGCCACCTGAGCTGCCCTGTTCTGAGCCAATTGTAATTTTCTTAAGTCCCTCTTTGTGGCACCTGACCTCACGACTGAACAGTAGTCCAGGTGCGACAAAACTAGAGCCTATAGGACCTGCCTTGATAGTGCTGTTAAGAAGGCAGAGCAGCGCTTTATTATGGACAGACTTCTCCCCATCTTTGCCACTGTTGTATCAATGTGTTTCGACCATGACAGTTTACAATCCAGGGTTACTCCAAGCAGTTTAATCACCTCAACTTGCTCAATTTCCTGATTATTCATTACAAGATTTAGTTGAGGTTTAGTGAATGATTTGTCCCAAATACAACGCCCAGCCACCCATTCTGAAACTAACTGCAGCTCTTTAATTGTTGCAGTCATTTCAGTCGCTGTAGTTGCTGACGTGTATAGTGTTGTCTTCCGCATACATAGACACACTGGCTTTACTCAAGCCAGTGGCATGTCGTTAGTGAAGATTGAAAAAAGTAAGGGGCCTAGGCAGCTGCCCTGGGGAATTCCTGATTCTACCTGGATTATATTGGAGAGGCTTCCATTAAAGAACACCCTCTGTGTTCTGTTAGACAGGTAACTCTTCATCCACATTATAGCAGGGGGTGTAAAGCCATAACGCATACGTTTTTCCAGCAGCATACTATGATCGATAATGTCAAAAGCCGCACTGAAGTCTGACAAAACAGCCCCACAATCTTTTTATCATCAATTTCCCTCAGCCAGTCATTTGTATCTGGTCACAATTTTTCCCAAAAGTTTACTAAGGGTTGGTAACAGGCTGATTGGTGGGCTATTTGAGCCAGTTAAGGGGGCTTTACTATTCTTAGGTAGGGGAATAACTTTTGCTTCCCTCCAGGCCTGAGGACACACACTTTCTTGTAAGATTGAAGATATGGCAAATAGGAGTGGCAATATCGTCCGCTATTATCCTCAGTAATTTTCCATCCAAGTTGTCAGACCGCGGTGGCTTGTCATTGTTGATAGACCACAATCATTTTTTACCTCTTCCACACTCACTTTACGTAATTCAAAATTACAATGCTTGTCTTTCATTATTTGGTCAGATATACTTGGATGTGTAGTGTCGGCCCTTTTTGCGGGGATGTCATGCCTAAGTTTGCTAATCTTGCCAATTAAAAAATCATCATCAAGTAGTTGGCAATATCAGTGGGTTTTGTGATAAATCTGATTCAATGAATAATGGAGCTGAGTTTGCCTTTTTGCCCAACATTTTATTTAATGTGCTCCAAAGCTTTTTGCTATCATTCTTTATATAATTTATTTGTTTCATAGTATAGTTTTTTCTTTTTATTCAGTTTAGTCACATGATTCTCAATTTGCATTATGTTACGAACCCCGTGGCTTTAAACGTCTAGGGTGGATGGACAAGAGACCCGTAACATAATTCATGCAAATTAGAAGCGTGACATGGAACAGTGAGAACAAAAACTACACGACAACCATAAACTACCGTCAAACATAAAAGGTTTATTTTTGAACACACGGTAAAGGTTTGGGAAAAAGGGCTGAGCAGAACCCAAGAAATGAAACAATAGTGTAAAAAACCCCTAAACTGATCTTGCCTGCCTCAAGAACCGCTAAGCTACTGCTAATCATACAAAAATACAGTGGGTGGTCCGCTCAGGTCTAACTAGTGTTTTTAGACAGTTTTCTTCCTACGGGTAATGTACGCCCAAGGGCAACTTGCTTAAATTCCCCTTTTCCCAGAAACACACAAAGTTACCAAACAGAGTAACCAGCAAATGAGTGAGTACACAAAACACAGGACACCACAGTATCCATACTCACATACGGAAATAGTCCATACGGAAATGGACCTATGGCAGTCTCTATGGGGGTGCCACAGGGTTCAATTCTTGGGCCAACTCTTTTCTCTGTGTATATCAATGATGTCGCTCTTGCTGCTGGTGACTCTCAGATCCACCTCTACGCAGACGACACCATTTTGTATACATCTGGCCCTTCATTGGACACGGTGTTAACAAACCTCCAAACGAGCTTCAATGCCATACAACACTCCTTCCGTAGCCTTCAACTGCTCTTAAACACAAGTAAAATAAATGCATGCTCTTCAATCGAACGCTGCTGGCACCCGCCCACCCGACTAGAATCACTACTCGACGGGTCTGACCTAGAGTATGTGGACAACTACAAATACCTAGGTGTCTGGTTAGACTGTGAACTCTCCTTCTAGACTCACATTAAGCATCTCCAATCCAAAGTTAAATCTAGAATTGGCTTCCTATTTCGCAACAAAGCCTCCTTCACTCATGCTGCCAAACATGCCCTCGTAAAACTGACTATCCTACCGATCCTTGACTTCGGCGATGTCATTTACAAAATAGCCTCCAACACTCTGCTCAGCAAATTGGATGTAGTCTATCACAGTGCCATCCGTTTTGTCACCAAAGCCCCATATACTACCCACCACTGTGACCTGTACGCTCTTGTTGGCTGGCCCTCACTACATATTCGTCGCCAAACCCACTGGCTCCAGGTCATCTATAAATCACTGCTAGGCAAATCCCAGCCTTATCTTAGCTCATTGGTCACCATAGCAACACCCACCCGTAGTCTGCGCTCCAGCAGGTACAGTGGGGTAAAAAAGTATTTAGTCAGCCACCAATTGTGCAAGTTCTCCCACTTAAAAAGATGAGAGAGGCCTGTAATTTTCATCATAGGTACACGTCAACTATGACAGACAAAATGAGAAAAAGAAATCCAGAAAATCACATTGTAGGATTTTTAATGAATTTATTTGCAAATGATGGTGGGAAATAAGTATTTGGTCACCTACAAACAAGCAACATTTCTGGCTCTCACAGACCTGTAACTTCTTCTTTAAGAGGCTCCTCTGTCCTCCACTCGTTACCTGTATTAATGGCACCTGTTTGAACTTGTTATCAGTATAAAATACACCTGTCCACAACCTCAAACAGTCACACTCCAAACTCCACTATGGCCAAGACCAAAGAGCTGTCAAAGGACACCAGAAACAACATTGTAGACCTGCACCAGGCTGGGAAGACTGAATCTGCAATAGGTAAGCAGCTTGGTTTGAAGAAATCAACTGTGGGAGCAATTATTAGGAAATGGAAGACATACAAGACCACTGATAATCTCCCTCGATCTGGGGCTCCACGCAAGATCTCACCCCGTGGGGTCAAAATGATCACAAGAACGGTGAGCAAAAATCCCAGAACCAAACAGGGGGACCTAGTGAATGACCTGCAGAGAGCTGGGACCAAAGTAACAAAGCCTACCATCAGTAACACACTACGCTGCCAGGGACTCAAATCCTGCGGTGCCAGACGTGTCCCCCTGCTTAAGCCAGTACATGTCCAGGCCCGTCTGAAGTTTGCTAGAGTGCATTTGGATGATCCAGAAGAGGATTGGGAGAATGTCATATGGTCAGATGAAACCAAAATAGAACTTTTTGGTAAAAACTCAACTTGTCGTGTTTGGAGGACAAAGAATGCTGAGTTGCATCCAAAGAACACCATACCTACTGTGAAGCATGGGGGTGGAAACATCATGCTTTGGGGCTGTTTTTCTGCAAAGGGACCAGGACGACTGATCCGTGTAAAGGAAAGAATGAATGGGGCCATGTATCGTGAGATTTTGAATGAAAACCTCCTTCCATCAGCAAGGGCATTGAAGATGAAACGTGGCTGGGTCTTTCAGCATGACAATGATCCCAAACACACCGCCCGGGCAACGAAGGAGTGGCTTCGTAAGAAGCATTTCAAGGTCCTGGAGTGGCCTAGCCAGTCTCCAGATCTCAACCCCATAGAAAGTCTTTGGAGGGAGTTGAAAGTCCGTGTTGCCCAGCGACAGCCCCAAAACATCACTGCTCTAGAGGAGATCTGCATGGAGGAATGGGCCAAAATACCAGCAACAGTGTGTGAAAACCTTGTGAAGACTTACAGAAAACGTTTGACCTGTGTCATTGCCAACAAAGGGTATATAACAAAGTATTGAGAAACTTTTGTTATTGACCAAATACTTATTTTCCACCACAATTTGCAAATAAATTCATTAAAAATCCTACAATGTGATTTTCTGGATTTTTTTTTCTCATTTTGTCTGTCATAGTTGACATGTACCTATGATGAAAATTACAGGCCACTCTCATCTTTTCAAGTGGGAGAACTTGCACAATTGGTGGCTGACTAAATACTTTTTTTCCCCACTGTATATCTCACTGGTCATCCCTAAAGCCAACACCTCCTTTGGCCGCCATTCCTTCCAGTTCTCTGCTGCCAATGACTGAAACGAATTGCAAAAATCTCTGAAGCTGGAGACTAGTTTTTTTGTGTTTTGTTGGTTTTAAGTTGAATAAAAATAAGTAATATTTTGGCTGGTATGAAATCTGAGTGGCTGGTAGATTTTTAAATCTACCTGCCTCAAATCAAACCAAATGTATTTATTAAGCCCATTTTACATCAGCAGATGTCACAAAGTGCTATACAGAAACCCAGCCTAAAACCCCAAACAGCAAGCAATGCAGATGTACAGTAAGGGGAAAAAAGTATTTGATCCCCTGCTGATTTTGTACGTTTGCCCACTGACAAAGAAATTATCAGTCTATAATTTTAATGGTAGGTTTATTTGAACAGTGAGAGACAGAACAACATCAAAAAAATCCTGAAAAACACATGTCAAAAATGTTATAAATTGATTTGCATTTTAATGAGGGAAGTAAGTATTTGACCCCCTCTCAATCAGAAAGATTTCTGGCTCCCATGTGTCTTTTATACAGGTAACGAGCTGAGATTAGGAGCACACTCTTAAAGAGAGTGCTCCTAATCTCAGTTTGTTACCTGTATAAAAGACACCTGTCCACAGAAGCAATCAATCAGATTCCAAACTCTCCACCATGGCCAAGACCAAAGAGCTCTCCAAGGATGTCAGGGACAAGATTGTAGACCTACACAAGGCTGGAATGGGCTACAAGACCATCGCCAAGCAGCTTGGTGAGAAGGGGACAACAGTTGGAGCGATTATTCTCAAATGGAAGAAACACAAAAGAACTGTCAATCTCCCTCGGCCTGGGGCTCCATGCAAGATCTCACCTCGTGGAGTTGCAATGATCATGAGAACGGTGAGGAATCAGCCCAGAACTACACGGGAGGATCTTGTCAATGATCTCAAGGCAGCTGGGACCATAGTCACCAAGAAAACAATTGGTAACACACTACGCTGTGAAGGACTGAAATCCTGCAGCGCCCGCAAGGTCCCCCTGCTCAAGAAAGCACATATACAGGGCCATCTGAAGTTTGCCAATGAACATCTGAATGATTCAGAGGAGAACTGGGTGAAAGTGTTGTGGTCAGATGAGACCAAAATCGAGCTCTTTGGCATCAACTCAACACTGTGTTTGGAGGAGGAGGAATGCTGCCTATGACCCCAAGAACACCATCCCTACCGTCAAACATGGAGGTGGAAACATTATGCTTTGGGGGTGTTTTTTTGCTAAGAGGACAGGACAACTTCACCGCATCAAAGGGACAATGGACTGGGCCATGTACCATCAAATCTTGGGTGAGAACCTCCTTCCCTCAGCCAGGGCATTGAAAATGGGTCGTGGATGGGTATTCCAGCATGACAATGACCCAAAACACACGGCCAAGGCAACAAAGGAGTGGCTCAAAAAGAAGCACATTAAGGTCATGGAGTGGCCTAGCCAGTCTCCAGACCTTAATCCCATATAAAATCTGTGGAGGGAGCTGAAGGTTCGAGTTGCCAAACGTCAGCCTCGAAACCTTAATGACTTGGAAAAGATCTGCAAAGAGGAGTGGAACAAAATCCCTCCTGAGATGTGTGCAAACCTGGTGGCCAACTACAAGAAACGTCTGACCTCTGTGATTGCCAAAAAGGGTTTTGCCACCAAGTACTAAGTCATGTTTGGCAGAGGGGTCAAATACTTATTTCCCTCATTAAAATGCTAATCAATTTATAACGTTTTTGACATGCGTTTTTCTGGATTTTTTTGTTGTTATTCTGTCTCTCACTGTTCAAATAAATCTACCATTAAAATTATAGACTGATCATTTCTTTGTCAGTGGGCAAACGTACAAAATCAGCAGGGGATCAAATACTTTTTTCCCTCACTGTAGCTACATTTTTCCCTCACTGTAGATGCACGGTGGCTAGGAAAAACTCCCTAGAAAGGCAGGAACCTAGGAAGAAACCTAGAGAGGAACCAGGCTCTGAGGGGTGGCCAGTCCCCTTCTGGCTGTGCCGGTTGGAGATTATAAGAGTACATGGCCATTAAGGCCAGATCGTTCTTCAAGATGTTCATAGATGACCAGCAGGGTCAAATAATAATCACAGTGGTTGTAGAGGTTGCAACAGGTCAGTACATCAGGAGTAAATGTCACTTGGCTTTTCATAGCCGGGCATTTAGAGGTTGAAATAGCAGGTGTGGTAGAGAGAGAGAGTTGAAAACAGCAGGTCTGGGACAAGGTAGCACGTCCGGTGAACAGGTCAGAGTTCCATAGCCACAGGCAGAAGAGTGGAAACTGGAGCAGCAGCACGACCAGGTGGACTGGGGACAGCCAGGAGTCATCAGGCCAGGTAGTCCTGAGGCATGGTCCTAGGGCTCAGGTCCTCCGGGAGGGGAGGGAGAGAGGACCAGGTGGACTGGGGACAGCCAGGAGTCATCAGGCCAGGTAGTCCTGAGGCATGGTCCTAGGGCTCAGGTCCTCCGGGAGGGGAGGGAGAGAGGACCAGGTGGACTGGGGACAGCCAGGAGTCATCAGGCCAGGTAGTCCTGAGGCATGGTCCTAGGGCTCAGGTCCTCCGGGAGGGGAGGGAGAGAGGACCAGGTGGACTGGGGACAGCCAGGAGTCATCAGGCCAGGTAGTCCTGAGGCATGGTCCTAGGGCTCAGGTCCTCCGGGAGGGGAGGGAGAGAGGACCAGGTGGACTGGGGACAGCCAGGAGTCATCAGGCCAGGTAGTCCTGAGGCATGGTCCTAGGGCTCAGGTCCTCCGGGAGGGGAGGGAGAGAGGACCAGGTGGACTGGGGACAGCCAGGAGTCATCAGGCCAGGTAGTCCTGAGGCATGGTCCTAGGGCTCAGGTCCTCCGGGAGGGGAGGGAGAGAGGACCAGGTGGACTGGGGACAGCCAGGAGTCATCAGGCCAGGTAGTCCTGAGGCATGGTCCTGTGGCTGGTGGACCAAAAAGGTAATTTTATGCCCTGGTCATGGGTAACCACATTTTATAAGAAAAAGGTGTAAAACCTAAACAAAACGCGTGTCACTGTCCCCCTTTTCAAGTTCTGGCCAATTTTAAACCGCAGAAGACATTTCTTAATGAAGAAATAAAACATTTGTCGATTTGTTGTTTCTAAATGGCTGCTGGGTAATTTGAAATGCGTCGAAATCTGTTAGTTCGTAGGCATCGAATTGAGCGTATGCTGCACAGGTTCACTGATTCGCAAACCAAATGGATGGGTCTAGCTCATTGATATGTAGATCTGACGCAGTTGTTACCTCAGATTGAGCCCAGCGAGTGTCGTGAATTAGGTATGTAGATGGCCACAGGGACAGGCAAGAGAGCTATTAGCTTTTGCCGATAAAACTCTAAATCTAACCCTACGTATAACAATAATTATAATATGCCATTTAGCAGATGCTTTTATCCAAAGTGACTTACAGTCATGTGTGTATACATTTTTACGTATGGGTGGTCCCGGGGATCGAACCCACTACCCTTGCGTTACAAGCGCCATGCTCTACCAGCTGAGCTACAGAGGACCACAGGTATGCTAGGCAAGGTATGACATGCCAGCAACAAACGCTGACTCTACGCTTCGAAGTATATCTAACCAAATTATGAAAGACAATTGTACTTTTGAATTCTGTTAAGTCAGTTTGGAAGAGGTGAAACAATTATTGTTGTCTATCAACAATGACAAGCCACCGGAGTCTGACAACTTTGATGGAAAATTACAGAGGTTAATAATGGACGATATTGCCACTCCTGTTTGCCATATCTTCAATTTAAGCCTACTAGAAAGTGTGTGCCCTCAGGCTTGGAGGGAAGCTAAAGTCATTCCCCTACCTAAGAATAGTAAAGCCCCCTTAACTGGCTCAAATAGCCGACCAATCAGCCTGTTACCAACCCTTAGTAAACTTCTGGAAAAATTGTTTGACCAGATACAATGCTATTTCACAGTAAACAAACTGACAACAGACTTTCAGCACGCTTATAGGGAAGGACACTCAACAAGCACTTACACAAATGACTGATGATAAAATTATTGTGGGGGCTGTCGTTAGACTTCACTAGAGATGAACGTACTTTGGTGCGAAAAGTGCAAATCAATCCCAGAACAACAGCAAAGGACCTTGTGAAGATGCTGGAGGAAACAGGTACAAAAGTATCTATATCCACAGTAAAACAAGTCCTATATTGACATAACCTGAAAGGCCGCTCAGCAAGGAAGAAGCCACTGCTCCAAAACCGCCATAAAAAAAGCCAGACTACGGTTTGCAACTGCACATGTGGACAAAGATCGTCCTTTTTGGAGAAATGTCCTCTGGTCTGATGACACAAATATAGAACTGTTTGGCCATAATGACCATCGTTATGTTTGGAGGAAAAAGGGGGTCGCCTGCAAGCCGAAGAACACCATCCCAACCGTGAAGCACGTGGGTGGCAGCATCATGCTGTGGGGGTGCTTTGCTGCAGGAGGGACTGGTGCACTTCACAAAATAGATGGCATCATGAGGAAGGAAAATTATGTGGATATATTGAAGCAACATCAAGACATCAGTCAGGAAGTTAAAGCTTGGTCGCAAATGGGTCTTCCCATTTTTACTAGGATTAAATGTCAGGAATTGTGAAAAACTGAGTTTAAATGTATTTGGCTTAAGGTGTATGTAAACTTCCGACTTCAACTGTATACACACTACCAGTCAAAAGTTTGGACACACCACTTCCAGCAGCATCTGGTCTCCCATCCAGGGACTGACCAGGACCAACCCTGCTTAGCTTCAGAGGCAAGCCAGCAGTGGGATGCAGGGTGGTGTGCTGCTGGGGTAGAGAGAGATGCAGGGTGGTATGCTGCTGGGGTAGAGAGAGATGCAGGGTGGTGTGCTGCTGGGGTAGAGAGAGATGCAGGGTGGTATGCTGCTGGGGTAGAGAGAGATGCAGGGTGGTGTGCTGCTGGGGTAGAGAGAGATGCAGGGTGATATGCTGCTGGCATTAGGGCTGCTGGGGGGAGAGGGGGAGAGAGATGCAGGGTGGTGTGCTGCTGGGGTAGAGAGAGATGCAGGGTGGTATGCTGCTGGGGTAGAGAGAGATGCAGGGTGGTGTGCTGCTGGGGTAGAGAGAGATGCAGGGTGGTATGCTGCTGGGGTAGAGAGAGCTGCAGGGTGGTATGCTGCTGGCATTAGGGCTGCTGGGGGGAGAGGGGGAGAGAGATGCAGGGTGGTATGCTGCTGGGGTAGAGAGAGATGCAGGGTGGTGTGCTGCTGGGGTAGAGAGAGATGCAGGGTGGTATGCTGCTGGGGTAGAGAGAGATGCAGGGTGGTATGCTGCTGGGGGGAGAGGGGGAGAGAGATGCAGGGTGGTATGCTGCTGGGGTAGAGAGAGATGCAGGGTGGTGTGCTGCTAGGGTAGAGAGAGATGCAGGGTGGTGTGCTGCTGGGGTAGAGAGAGATGCAGGGTGGTATGCTGCTGGGGTAGAGAGAGATGCAGGGTGGTATGCTGCTGGGGTAGAGAGAGATGCAGGGTGGTATGCTGCTGGGGTAGAGAGAGATGCAGGGTGGTATGCTGCTGGCATTAGGGCTGCTGGGGGGAGAGGGGGAGAGAGATGCAGGGTGGTATGCTGCTGGGGTAGAGAGAGATGCAGGGTGGTATGCTGCTGGGGTAGAGAGAGATGCAGGGTGGTATGCTGCTGGGGTAGAGAGAGATGCAGGGTGGTGTGCTGCTGGAGGACCGCCATAGACTGCACTGTCATAGCTGTTGTTAATGGTGTGTTGCCAACCCCTTTCCTCTGGTTTTTCCTCCAGACTCCTCCTGCTGTGAATAGGATCAGGACCCTACTGGAGAACAAGCCAGAATATGTAAGTATCCCTGCAATATAACCCTCCAACCTTTTCCACCTTCTAACTAACCCTTCCCACTGAGGGGATGATATATAATAGCTCCCGAGTGGCGCAGTGGTCTATGGCACTGCATCTCAGTGCTAGCTGTGCCACTAGAGATCCTGGTTCGAATCCAGGCTCTGTCGTAGCCGGCCGCGACCGGGAGACCCATGGGGCGGCGCACAATTGGCCCAGTGTCATCCAGGGTGGGGGGGGCCAGTATGAAAAAATAATGTATGCACTCACTAACTGTAAGTCGCTCTGGATAAGAGCGTCTGCTAAATGACTTAAATGTAATAACCCTCCTAACCCAGAACCCAAAACACTGGTCCTGGAGAAAATAGGCTTTTGTTCCAGACTAACTTGTTCTGTAGTGTTCCAGATTGATGTGAAGGCGGTTTGGGGTTAGGAGTAGTGGTATATTTAACCAATAATGCCCGAGGGGGGTGTGGTATATGACCAATATACCACGGCTAAGGGTTGTTCTTACGCACAACGCAACGTGGAGTGCCTGGATACAGCCCTTAGCCGTGGTATATTGGCCATATACCACAGACACTGAGGTGGCTAATTACTATTATAAACTGGTTACCAATGTAATTAGAGCAGTATAAATACATGTTTTGTCATATGACTATGTGATCACGCTCTCCGTAGCCGATGTGAGTTTTAAGCAGATCAACGTTCACAAGGCCGCAGGGCCAGACGGATTACCAGGACGTGTACTCCGAGCATGCGCTGACCAACTGGCAAGTGTCTACGCTGACATTTTCCACCTGTCCCTGACTGAGTCTGTAATACCAACATGTTTCAAGCAGACCACCATAGTCCCTGTGCCCAAGAACATCACCAACAAACTATTATGGTCCAAACAGACCAAGACAGTCGTGAAGAGGGCACGACAAAGCCTATTCCCCCTCGAGACTGAAAAGATTTGGCATGGGTCCTCAGATCCTCAAAAAGTTCTACAGCTGCACCATCGAGAGCATCCTGACTGGTTGCATCACAGCCTGGTATGGCAACTGCTCGGCCTCCGACCGCAAGGCACTACAGAGGGTAGTGCTTACGGCCCAGTACATCACTGGGGCCAAGCTTCCTGCCATCCAGGACCTCTATACCAGGCGGTGTCAGAGGAAGTTTCCAGCCACCCAAGTCATAGACTGTTCTCTCTGCTACCGCACGGCAAGCGGTACCGGACCGCCAAGTCTAGGTCCAAAAGGCTTCTTAACAGCTTCTACCCCCAAGCCATAAGACTCCTGAACAGCTAATCATGGCTACCCGGACTATTTGCATTGCCCCCCCCCCCCCCACCCTACCCCCTCTTTTACGCTGCTGCTACTCTCTGTTTATTATCTATGCATAGTCACTTTAACTATACCTACATGTACATATGACCTCAATTACCTCGACTAACCGGTGCCCCCGCACATTGACTCTGTACCGGTACCCCCTGTATATAGCCTCCCTACTGTTATTTCCCATTGACTCTGTACCGGTACCCCCTGTATATAGCCTCCCTACTGTTATTTCCCATTGACTCTGTACCGGTACCCCCTGTATATAGCCTCTGTACCGGTACCCCCTGTATATAGCCTCCCTACTGTTATTTCCCATTGACTCTGTACCGGTACCCCCTGTATATAGCCTCCCTACTGTTATTACACATTGACTCTGTACCGGTACCCCCTGTATATAGCCTCCCTACTGTTATTACACATTGACTCTGTACCGGTACCCCCTGTATATAGCCTCTGTACCAGTACCCCCTGTATATAGCCTCCCTACTGTTATTTCCCATTGACTCTGTACCGGTACCCCCTGTATATAGCCTCCCTACTGTTATTACACATTGACTCTGTACCGGTACCCCCCTGTATATAGCCTCTGTACCGGTACCCCCTGTATATAGCCTCCCTACTGTTATTACACATTGACTCTGTACCGGTACCCCCCTGTATATAGCCTCTGTACCGGTACCCCCTGTATATAGCCTCCCTACTGTTATTTTATTTTACTGCAGCTCTTTAATTATTTTTTATTTTAACTTTTTACTTATCTATTTTTTACTTAACACTTATTTATCTTAAAACTGCATTGTTGGTTAAGGGCTTGTAAGTAAGCATTTCACTGTAAGGTCTACACCTGTTGTATTCGGCGCATGTGGCAAATAACATTTGATTTGATATACCACGGCTGTCAGCCAATCAGCATTCAGGGCTCGAACCACCCAGTTTATAATGGTTGGTAATGAATGTAATTACAGTTGTAATATCTAAACGTTAGACCGGTTCTAGACCCATTAAAGGAAACGATAAAACAGAACAAGCTGTTTATTAAACAGAGGATTACAGAATAAATACGCATTAACAAGAGTACACCAGAATGACTTAGATATGTTACTTCCACTAGATTCGTTTTCTGAAATAGAACACTGCTTTCACAGAGATTCAGCTGACCACGTTCACAAGTTGACCAAAAACAGTGACAAACAATACTGTACTTCTTATGGTTGGAAAGAAAGAACACTTAACCACGGCATTTACTTAAACAATAGACATTTCAGAAATACTAGTGACTTTCCTTACTGGAGGGTGCTGCCTGGACCTCAAACCAGCAGAGCCTCTCCAAACAAACCAACTGGAGAAAAAAAAGAAGACATTATTGCACACCCCAAACATTTCTTCAAGACAGCACGGTCACAAAATGGTTGCTCACAGAAATAAACCAACAGCACCGTGCAGCCTATAGACACTAAGGACCTTCCAGGTACAACACTCTCTCACCTGAACAGGTGTTGTGTTGGTCTGAGAGTAGGTGTGAGTGGTAGTGGTATAATGGTGTTTTTGTGTTGTGTCCAGATTGGTCTGAGAGTAGGTGTGAGGACGAGGGGCTGTAATGGTATGACCTACACTCTGGACTTCACCAAGCAGAAAGACAAAGCTGACGAGGAGGTGCTGCAGGACGGTGAGCAACGTTATCATCGTGTTAGTTCCTTAACGTTAGCGTAATGTTAGACCAAGGTCTCATTTTATCCCCATCTCAGCACGATGTTGGTAGGTAATAGATTGTCTGTGGTTGAATTGTGTAACTTTACCATCAACGTCTCCCCAATGTTATGTTGAAATGTTTTTCAAAACATTAAATGCATTAAGTGATATGTATATGGAGCGATTTCAGTGCCGATATAATTTATATATAATATAATTTGAATTCAATTCAAATTGAATCATTTAATTTATAAATTGAACTTGTATTTCATGATTTGAAACTGAATTGAATGAATATTGCAGTTTTAAATATAAATGTAATTGAATATTAAAATGATATATATTCAGTTTCAATATGGTACATATTGCATTCATTGTCTGTGTTTCAAGTTTACAAACTATCATTTCAAGTTGACCAAAGTTTCATATATTAAACTTTTCAGATGATTCCGTTTTCAAATCGAGTTCTCTAAGTTCAGATTCAAAACCAGAGACAACATCCTGGTACTTAGCCAGCCAGGAAAGGTGGAATCAGAAGCTAGTGGTACCAACGGAGGTGTTTCTGGCAGTTATCTGAAACCACGTGGAATAGATTTTCTTCCTAATGAATCTAGTGTTTGAACTGTTTGGGCTATAAGCTATTATGACCCCATTCCTCTATGACATCATAATAGAGCTGTCTGGTGATAGAATGCCCGTTGGTGAATTCTCATCCGAGTGGAGAAGTGCAACTAACGCCGAGCAGAAATTACAATAAGAAGCATTTTACGTCTGCATTTACAAAACGCAGCAAGATATATCTTATGCGTTTTTAATATTTTTTTCCTGCGTGTAAAACACAGACTTCTGCATTACCCGACCCCTACATTTAACTTGCTAGTTAATCTAAGGAAGTGGTTGAATGAATAAGGTGACGGGGCATCGTATTGTGCAGCTCTTTGGATGAGTTATCTGTTCAGCTACTAAACACCATCTTCATTTCCTCTTGTTGTTTCTCTCCTCTCCGTTCTCAGCCCGTCTGCTCCTCCCCCCTCTTCTCCAAGCAGAGCAGGCAGGCCCGTTGCCCTAGCAACTCCAAGCAGAGCAGGCAGGCCCGTTGCCCTAGCAACTCCAAGCAGAGCAGGCAGGCCCGTTGCCCTAGCGACTCCAAGCAGAGCAGGCAGGCCCGTTGCCCTAGCAACTCCAAGCAGAGCAGGCAGGCCCGTTGCCCTAGCAACTCCAAGCAGAGCAGGCAGGCCCGTTGCCCTAGCGACTCCAAGCAGAGCAGGCAGGCCCGTTGCCCTAGCGACTCCAGACTCCAAACAGACACTCCAGAGCCAGTGCTGTTCTCCCTTCAGACAAGCGTCAAAACTTTGTTCATTTGTACAATGTCTCTCGTCCACATTTTGCTTGTACATTTCCAAACTCACCAAAAATGACATTCGGTAGCTCCTACCTACAGTGCCTTCGGAAAGTATTCAGACCCCTTGACTTTTTCCACATTTTGTTACGTTACAGCCTTATTCTAAAATTGATTAAATTGTTTTTACCCCCTCATCAATCTATACACAATACCCCATAATGACAAAGCAAAAACAGGTTTTTAGAAATGTTTGCTAATTTTATATAAAAAAATAAGGATATTACATTTACATAATTATTCAGACCCTTTAATCAGTACTTTGTTGAAGCACCTTTGGCAGCGATTACAATCTCGAGTCTTCTTGGGTATGACGCTACAAGTTTGGCACACCTGTATTTGGGGAGTTTCTCCCATTCTTCTCTGCAGATCCTCTCAAGCTCTGTCAGGTTGGATGGGGAGCGTCGCTGCACAGCTATTTTCACGTCTCTCCAGAGATGTTCGATGGGGTTCAAGTCCGGGCTCTGGTTGGGCCACTCAAGGACAGTCTGAGATTTGTCCCGAAGCCACACCTGCGCTGTCTTGGCTGTGTGCTTAGGGTCGTTGTCCTGTTGGAAGGTGAACCAAGGAGAGTGATGGAGTGCTGCATCAGATGACCTGGCCTCCATAATCACCCGACCTCAACCCAATTGAGATGGTTTGGGATGAGTTGGACCGCAGAGTGAAGAAAAAGCAGCCAACAAGTGCTCAGCATATGTGGGAACTCCTTCAAGACTGTTGGAAAAGCATTCCTCATGAAGCTGGTTGAGAGAATGCCAAGAGTGTGCAAAGCTGTCAAAGGCAAAGGGTGGCTACTTTGAAGAATCTCAAATATAAAATATTCCGAATGGGTTACACTCTTAAAGGGAGTGCTCCTAATCTCAGTTTATTACCTGTATAAAAGACACCTGTCCACAGAAGCAATCAATCAATCAGATTCCAAACTCTCCACCATGGCCAAGACCAAAGAGCTCTCCAAGGATGTCAGGGACAAGATTGTAGACCTACACAAGGCTGGAATGGGCTACAAGACCATCGCCAAGCAGCTTGGTGAGAAGGTGACAACAGTTGGTGCGATTATTCGCAAATGAAAGAAACACAAAATAACTGTCAATCTCCATCGGCCTGGGGCTCCATGCAAGATCTCACCTCATGGAGTTGCAATGATCGTGAGAACGGTGAGGAATCAGCCCAGAACTACACGGGAGGATCTTGTCAATGATCTCAAGGCAGCTGGGACCATAGTCACCAAGAAAACAATTGGTAACACACTACGCCGTGAAGGACTGAAATCCTGCAGCGCCCGCAAGGTCCCCCTGCTCAAAAAAGCACATATACATGCCGGTCTGAAGTTTGCCAATGAACATCTGAATGATTCAGAGGAGAACTGGGTGAAAGTGTTGTGGTCAGATGAGACCAAAATGGAGCTCTTTGGCATCAACTCAACTCGCCGTGTTTGGAGGAGGAGGAATGCTGCCTATTACCCCAAGAACACCATCCCCACCGTCAAACATGGAGGTGGAAACATTATGCTTTGGGGGTGTTTTTCTCCTAAGGGGACAGGACAACTTCACTGCATCAAAGGGACGATGGACGGGGCCATGTACCGTCAAATCTTGGGTGAGAACCTCCTTCCCTCAGCCAGGGCATTGAAAATGGGTCATGGATGGGTATTCCAGCATGACAATGACCCAAAACACATGGCCAAGGCAACAAAGGAGTGGCTCAAGAAGAAGCACATTAAGGTCCTGGAGTGGCCTAGCCAGTCTCCAGACCTTAATCCCATAGAAAATATGTGGAGGGAGCTGAAGGTTCGAGTTGCCAAACGTCAGCCTCGAAACCTTAATGACTTGGAGAAGATCTGCAAAGAGCAGTGGGACAAAATCCCTCCTGAGATGTGTGCAAACCTGGTGGCCAACTACAAGAAACGTCTGACCTCTGTGATTGCCAACAAGGTTTTTGCCACCAAGTACTAAGTCATGTTTTGCAGAGGGGTCAAATACTTATTTCCCTCATTAAAATGCAAATCAATTTATAACATTTTTGACATGCTTTTTTTCTGGATTATTTTGTTGTTATTCTGTCTCTCACTGTTCAAATAAACCTACCATTAAAATTATAGACTGATCATTTCTTTGTCAGTGGGCAAACGTACAAAATTAGCAGGGGATCAAATAATTTTTTCCCTCACTGTATATGCCACATGTCAAGTTTCGTGCAGATCGGTCAATCGGTGCCAGAGGAGTAGCGTTTTTAAGTGATTTTCACAAAATTCAAAATGGCGGAAAATCCATCATGGCAGACTATGAATTCTTGAGGAAAACATTTTCCTTGTGAGGAGAGGGACCTATGGACTAAATTTAATGACTCTAGGTCACAAGGGGTGCGGGGCCTGACCTTTCAAAGTTAGCATTTTCAATCGCTTGTTATAGCGCCACCATGTGGCCAATTGGCATGGTAACGCATGAGAGGGTGTGGCCCTTGGGCCTTTACCATGTTGCTAAGTCGCACAGTCCTGGGCCTTTTCATCTCACGGGTATTTGATAGTTTTTCCACCAAATGGCAGAAAAAGGACCATAACAACAATAATAATGAACCAGAACAAAGACAATGGGGTTTCACCAGCGTCAACACTGACTGCAGCGATGACCCGGGGTCCAAGCCTTTGGCTGAA
The DNA here is from genome assembly GCF_964263955.1 of Coregonus lavaretus. NCBI lineage: Eukaryota > Metazoa > Chordata > Actinopteri > Salmoniformes > Salmonidae > Coregonus > Coregonus lavaretus. Next base: position 110,543 of record NW_028158284.1, read on the forward strand.
CCCCTAAATATAGCTGACTGCAGCGATGACCCGGGGTCCAAGCCTTTGGCTGAACCCCTAAATATAGCTGACTGCAGCGATGACCCGGGGTCCAAGCCTTTGGCTGAACCCCTAAATATAGCTGACTGCAGCGATGACCCCGGGTCCAAGCCTTTGGCTGAACCCCTAAATATAGCTGACTGCAGCGATGACCCGGGGTCCAAGCCTTTGGCTGAACCCCTAAATATAGCTGACTGCAGCGATGACCCGGGGTCCAAGCCTTTGGCTGAACCCCTAAATATAGCTGACTGCAGCGATGACCCCGGGTCCAAGCCTTTGGCTGAACCCCTAAATATAGCTGACTGCAGCGATGACCCGGGGTCCAAGCCTTTGGCGCCCGTTCCGCCCTGTTTGCCTTTTTCGCCCTCTCAAATATTATGCTTTATTTTAGAAGTCATACAATTTGGTTCAGGTACAACACCAACAATCCCTCATTGTTTAGCGATGTCTATCTGAAAGTGGCAGCGGTGGGATTTGAACCTGGGCCGTGGTGGGTTGGCTTGCATTACGAGACAAAGGCACCAACGCTCAGAGTTGAACACTGTGGAAGAGCTTCCATGTATGTATGAATTGCAGGTTCCAGTCTTGACTCAATCTCTTGCACAAGTCTTATAACATATAATATTGTCTCGTATGTCATTCAGCAGGTGGCTTTTATCCAAAGCAACTGTGTGCATACATTCAGGTGGTCGCGAGAATGGGACCCGCTATCCTGCTGCTGCAAGAACCTACTACCAACTGAGCTACGGAGGACCACCACGTGGGCAATGGACAACTGCACACTCCAGGAAAAAGTGTAGGGTATTGACATGAATAGCCTGCAAGTGGCTCCAACCCTCCAAGGGCACAAACATAGACGTCTATAATGTACTGTACTGCAGTCCCCTGTAGCTCAGTTGGTAGAGCATGGCGCTTGCAACGCCAGGGTTGTGGGTTCGTTTCCCACGGGGGGCCAGTATGAAAAATGTATGCGCTCATTAACTGTAAGTCGTTCTGGATAAGAGCATCTGCTAAAATGACTAAAATGTAAAAGTAAAATACTGTAATGTGCTCTACTTTACGTAGGGGATAAACACCTACATTCTGTACATTACCGTGGAAATAATGGACGACGCAGTGAAGGTCATTTTTCCAAGGTAATGTATAGAACGATGGCTTTTGTCCTGCTTATACCACATTTACCAAAGAAAACAATACTAAAGCACTCATTTACCGGTAGAAATAATAATAATTGTGTTTATATTTCCATAAGCAAATTCATACTTTTAACATCTTTTGGTTGCTCGTTCGATTTAGTGATATATTGAAGGATGTTGTTATCCCTTTCTCGCTAGCTAGCCAACTAGCTACGGCTAACTAGCTACGGCTAACTAGCTACGGCTAACACAGTCACGACCTCTGCAGCCAGAATAGCAGCAGAACAGCTGTTTTCTATTGACATTCATTTGGATACATCCATAACAATGAGCTGACGATGCCCGATTTAGCCTGGCATAGTGCCGGCTCGTCAGGACACTGTTCTTTACCATGGAGATCACATATCAAACACTAGGCTAAACGCTAGCTAAATAGTTTGTTGCTAGCAAACCTGCCAATATGACAACCAAATTAAAAAATATCAGTTGCTGAAAACAAGCTGGTCAAACTAGAAATGTAATGTGGGAGGATTTGATCGCATAGGTCCATTTGTGTCGTGACCAGAGAAGGTCATGCTCAGCACACACAAAAAAAGATGTCTGCAAAAACAAATCACTTGCTAGCTACCTTTTTCTTTGTTGAACCTGTGTTTGCAGTGTATCCAATTTCGGTTTGTGTGGTTGTTGGTTTAGCTTTCTGTAACTTTGTATCTAATACGATCTACATATGTAGGTGCATATTGCTAAGTTAAAAATGTTGAAGATTTTACACCATTTTCAAAATGGCAGATCTATAACGTTTGTAGCGCCACCATTTTGTCCGAGTTGCACCACGTGTAACCAGATGTATTTGTGCATAATTTTACACCACCCCACCAAGTTTGGTCTCTGTAGGTCTTACCATTTCAGAGCTATAGCTCTCCAAAAATAATCCAAACAATTCTAATGGGGGTTCCAGACCCTTCGCTGCTGAAGCCCAAATGATAATGAACCAGAACAAATACAGGAGGGTTTTACCAGCATCGCTGCTGAACCCCAAATTAATTCAAATTCAATATCTTAATACCAATTCAAAATTATGGAATTCAAATACAATTTCTGTTGGCTCTGAAATCACTCCATATATGTGTTAAGTGATATTGGGTGTATAATACTGAGTGGTGTGGTCCTGCAGGTGTATAATACTGAGTGGTGTGGTCCTGCAGGTGTATAATACTGAGTGGTGTGGTCCTGCAGGTGTATAATACTGAGTGGTGTGGTCCTGCAGGTGTATAATACTGAGTGGTGTGGTCCTGCAGGTGTATAGTACTGAGTGGTGTGGTCCTGCAGGTGTATAATACTGAGTGGTGTGGTCCTGCAGGTGTATAATACTGAGTGGTGTGGTCCTGTAGGTGTATAATACTGAGTGGTGTGGTCCTGCAGGTGTATAATACTGAGTGGTGTGGTCCTGTAGGTGTATAATACTGAGTGGTGTGGTCCTGTAGGTGTATAGTACTGAGTGGTGTGGTCCTGTAGGTGTATAATACTGAGTGGTGTGGTCCTGCAGGTGTATAATACTGAGTGGTGTGGTCCTGCAGGTGTATAATACTGAGTGGTGTGGTCCTGCAGGTGTATAATACTGAGTGGTGTGGTCCTGTAGGTGTATAGTACTGAGTGGTGTGGTCCTGTAGGTGTATAATACTGAGTGGTGTGGTCCTGCAGGTGTATAGTACTGAGTGGTGTGGTCCTGTAGGTGTATAATACTGAGTGGTGTGGTCCTGCAGGTGTATAGTACTGAGTGGTGTGGTCCTGCAGGTGTATAATACTGAGTGGTGTGGTCCTGCAGGTGTATAATACTGAGTGGTGTGGTCCTGCAGGTGTATAATACTGAGTGGTGTGGTCCTGCAGGTGTATAATACTGAGTGGTGTGGTCCTGTAGGTGTATAGTACTGAGTGGTGTGGTCCTGTAGGTGTATAGTACTGAGTGGTGTGGTCCTGTAGGTGTATAGTACTGAGTGGTGTGGTCCTGTAGGTGTATAATACTGAGTGGTGTGGTCCTGCAGGTGTATAGTACTGAGTGGTGTGGTCCTGCAGGTGTATAATACTGAGTGGTGTGGTCCTGCAGGTGTATAGTACTGAGTGGTGTGGTCCTGTAGGTGTATAGTACTGAGTGGTGTGGTTGTCCTCTCCTGCAGGTGTGCGTGTATTCATAGAGAAGAAGGCCCAGCTGACTCTGCTGGGGACAGAGATGGACTTTGTGGAGTCCAAGCTGTCCAGTGAGTTTGTCTTCAACAACCCCAACATCAAGGGCACCTGCGGCTGTGGCGAGAGCTTCAACATCTGAGAGAGCTTCCTGCTGTGGCCTTCCTACACACACATCATCTAATGTCCCCTAACAGTGGTCCTCCACACACACACACACACACACACACACACACACACACACACACACACACACACACACACACACACAGCCGAACCGTCCTCACACACCGTCCCATCCCCTTCCCTACCCAGAGGCCCGTGAGGTGAGTAGAGGAAGGACAGAACTGTAAAGCTTTGGGCCTTGGAGCGAGGTGGTGATCCTTAGGTCAGTAGGGAATTTGATCGTGTAGCCAAACACTGCTCTTTACCTGTGAGCCGTTCGACTCCCCCACTGAAGTCCTAGCTGCCCTAGTCTCAGACCACGGACCACGTAGACACGCTGGTTCTGACAGTTAGACTAGACCGTAACAGAAGACTTGGAGAGCTAGACGGACTATAGACAGCAAAGGAGATGTTGGTTAGCCAATGGAACGCGGCACAGGAAAGTGTCATCCAGCCACATGATGCAGGTGTCAGTGGGGCGCAACATTACAGAACATTCAGATAGAAATGTGTTGTATAGAACATATGTCTCCCGAGTGGCGCAGTGGTCTAAGGCACTGCATCGCAGTGCTAACTGTGCCACTAGAGATCCTGGTTCGAATCCAGGCTCTGTCGCAGCCGGCCGCGACCGGGAGACTCATGGGCGGCGCACAATTGGCCCAGCGTCGTCCAGGGTAGGGGAGGGAATGGCCGGCAGGGATGTTGATAGAGCATGGCGTTTGCAACGCCAGGGTTGTGGGTTCGATTCCCACGGGGGGCCAGTATAAAAAAATATGTATTCACTAACTGTAAGTCGCTCTGGATAAGAGCGTCTGCTAAATGACTAAAATGTAAATGTAAATGTAAATATGATTCTTTCAATCATAGAATAAGAAGAGTCACGTCAGCTCTATTCGTTACATTTCTGTCTGCAACGTTCAGAATGTTTCACCCTACTGAGGTTGAAGAGTTCCTGACCTGAGTGGCTTTGAAACTGATCTTGCCGTTTGTACATTATTTTGTTTTACTTGGTTGTTTGAAATGCATAGTATAAATGTGTGTGTGTATATACGAATGTACAAGACCCCTTAAACTGTATAACGCACAAATCCCTATTTCTCACCTCTAGAGGTTTCTGTTGGTTTCTTTCTGCTCCATTCCAGAACCACAGTAAGTGTTTGACATATAGCTATCAATACTGCATATATGTAACTAGTGCAATACGTCTATGTACAGTTGTTGTGATGTTTAGACTATATAAATAGATTTGAAATATAAAGTGGTTTGTGTCTTTTGGCTTTTTTAACCCGGTAAGTTGACTGAGAACACCTCATTTACAGCAACGACCTGGGGAATAGTTACAGGGGAGAGGAGGGGGGATGAATGAGCCAATTGGAAGCTGGGGATCTTCACTGACCACTGAGAGTCAGGACACCCATTGAACGTCCCATCCGAAAGACGGCGCCCTACACAGGGCAATGTCCCCAATCACTGCCCTGGGGCAATGTCCCCAATCACTGCCCTGGGGCAATGTCCCCAATCACTGCCCTGGGGCAATGTCCCCAATCACTGCCCTGGGGCAATGTCCCCAATCACTGCCCTGGGGCAATGTCCCCAATCACTGCCCTGGGGCAATGTCCCCAATCACTGCCCTGGGGCAATGTCCCCAATCACTGCCCTGGGGCAATGTCCCCAATCACTGCCCTGGGGCAATGTCCCCAATCACTGCCCTGGGGCAATGTCCCCAATCACTGCCCTGGGGCAATGTCCCCAATCACTGCCCTGGGGCAATGTCCCCAATCACTGCCCTGGGGCAATGTCCCCAATCACTGCCCTGGGATAGTTTTTTTTTTTTTGACCAGATGAAAGAGTGCCTCCTACTGGCCCTCCAACACCACTTCCATCAGCATCTGGTCTCCCATCCAGGGACCTCCTACTGGCCCTCCAACACCACTTCCAGCAGCATCTGGTCTCCCATCCAGGGACCTCCTACTGGCCCTCCAACACCACTTCCAGCAGCATCTGGTCTCCCATCCAGGGACCTCCTACTGGCCCTCCAACACCACTTCCATCAGCATCTGGTCTCCCATCCAGGGACCTCCTACTGGCCCTCCAACACCACTTCCAGCAGCATCTGGTCTCCCATCCAGGGACCAACCAGGACCAACCCTGCTTAGCTTCAGAGGCAAGCCAGCAGTGGGATGCAGGGTGGTGTGCTGCTGGGGTAGAGAGAGATGCAGAGTGGTATGCTGCTGGGGAGAGATACAGTTGAAGTCGGAAGTTTACATACACCTTAAGCCAAATACATTTAAACTCAGTTTTTCACAATTCCTGACATTTAATCCTAGTAAAAGGTCAGTTAGGATCACAACTTTATTTTAAGAATGTGAAATGTCAGAATAATAGTAGAGAGAATGATTTATTTCAGCTTTTATTTCTTTCATCACATTCCCAGTGGGTCAGAAGTTTACATACACTCAATTAGTATTTGGTAGCATTGCCTTTAAATTGTTTAACTTGGGTCAAACGTTTCGGGTAGCCTTCCACAAGCTTCCCACCATAAATTGGATGAATTTTGGCCCATTCCTCCTGACAGAGCTGGTGTAACTGAGTCAGGTTTGTAGGCCTCCTTGCTCGTACACGCTTTTTCAGTTCTGCCCACACATTTTCTATAGGATTGAGGTCAGGGCTTTGTGATGGCCACTCCAATACCTTGACTTTGTTGTCCTTAAGCCATTTTGCCACAACTTTGGAAGTATGCTTGGGGTCATTGTCCATTTGGAAGACCCATTTGAGACCAAGCTTTAACTTCCTGACTGATGTCTTGAAATGTTGCTTCAATATATCCACATAATTTTCCTTCCTCATGATGCCATCTATTTTGTGAAGTGCACCAGTCCCTCCTGCAGCAAAGCACCCCCACAGCATGATGCTGCCACCCCCGTGCGTCACGGTTGGGATGGTGTTCTTCAGCTTGCAAGCTAACCCCTTTTTCCTCCAAACATAACGATGGTCATTATGGCCAAACAGTTCTATTTTTGTTTCATCAGACCAGAGGACATTTCTCCAAAAAGTACGTTCTTTGTCCCCATGTGCAGTTGCAAACCGAAGTCTGGGTTTTTTATGGCAGTTTTGGAGCAGTGGCTTCTTCCTTGCTGAGCGACCTTTCAGGTTATGTCGATATAGGACTCGTTTTACTGTGGATATAGATACTTTTGTACCTGTTTCCTCCAGCATCTTCACAAGGTCCTTTGCTGTTGTTCTGGGATTGATTTGCACTTTTTGCACCAAGGTACGCTCATCTCTAGGAGACAGAACGTGTCTCCTTCCTGAGCGGTATGACAGCTGTGTGGTCCCATGGTGTTTATACTTGCGTACTATTGATTGTACAGATGAACGTGGTACCTTCAGGCGTTTGGAAATTGCTCCCAAGGAGGAACCAGACTTGTGGAGGTCTACAATTTTTTTTGTGAGGTCTTGGCTGATTTCTTTTGATTTTCCCATGATGTCAAGCAAAGAGGCACTGAGTGTGAAGGTAGGCCTTGAAATGCATCCACAGGTACACCTCCAATTGACTCAAATTATGTCAATTAGCCTATCAGAAGCTTCTAAAGCAGGGGTGTCAAACTCATTTTAGCTCAGGGGCCACATGGAGGAAAATCTATTCCCAAGTGGGCCGGACCGGTAAAATCATGGTATATATAACTTAAAAACAACAACTTCAGATTGTTTTCTTTGTTTTAATACGATCAACATACAACATAAAGCTGGAGCCTGAGGACGGTGTGTCCAAAATAGTACAAGCACAACATCACTATTAATCATAAAACACGTCAAGTTTATTTGAAAATTCTAAAGAAAAAGAACACACAAACACACAATGCCTCAGTGATTCACAGAACTGTTTCACAGATCACATAACTATATCAGAGGGTCATTTCTCAGGCAGAAATATAGATACAAATAATGAAATCCTGTTCCCCAAACAAGTGCAAGAACCACAGAGTCAAGAATAGGTTAAATATACAAATAAAATAAAAACAATTAAAAACAATAGCACATCAACATAAAAACATATAAACATAAAGCTGGAGCCTGAGGACAGTGTGTCCAAAAGCACAACATCACTATTAATCATAAAACACCTCAAGCTATTTGAAATTCTGAGGACAAACAACACACAAACACACACACAGAAGTATATCACAGATCACAGAACTATATCAGGGTGTCTCATGCAGCACTTTAAGTGGGGTTGCATAGTTTATTTGACTCCTGATACCTGGCATCTTTTAGCTTTCACCAGCGCATCAATATCAGGCGTCACATCCTGAGTGGCAGCCAACTTCAGGATGTGATTCAAGTGCTTGTGCGTGAGCCTTGAGCGCAGCTTTGTTTTATTCATGACGTTATCCATCTTTAATGACTTGCAACACAAAGCCTCCTGGTGCAAAATACAGTGAAAAGTCCAAAAATCACGTCCTCCATTTGCAGATTGCACTTTCTCTCTGAACTTTGTCACAACGCCTGCTTTTTTCCCGATAATTGAGGGCGCACCATCTGTAGCCAGGCTGACAGCGCGGGACCAGTCCACTCCGACCCTGTCCAGCGCGCCGACGAGTGCAATGAAAATATCAGCTGCTGTCGTTGTATCTGTCATCGGCACCAACTCCAAGAACTCCTCGGTGACGGTCAATGTGTCATCAACTCCGCGGATGAAAATGGCCAGTTGTGCAACATCTGTAATGTCCGTGCTTTCATCAATTGCAACCGAAAACGCAATAAATGACTTTACTTTTTGCTTCAACTGGCTGTCCAAATCCACTGAAAGATCGGAAATCCTGTCTGCAACTGTGTTTCTTGTCAGGCTGATATTTGCAAAAGCCTGGTGCTTTTCAGGGCACACAATCTCCGCTGCCTTCATCATGCATGTTTTTACAAATTCACCCTCACTAAATGGTTTTGAAGCCACTGCGATTTCATTAGCAATGAGGTAGCTAGCTTTCACTGCAGCGTCACTGATGTCTTGGCTGTGAGTAAACACAGACTGCTGTTTCTTCAGACCCACCAACAGTTCATTCACCTTCTCTCATCTCCGCTGTCCTTGAAAGTTGTCATATTTGTCGGCATGAAGACTCACATAGTGGCGACGAAGGTTATATTCTTTCAGCACTGCAACATGCTGTGAACACACCAAACATACAGCTTTCCCATTCAATTCCGTGAATAAATAGAAGGATGACAATTTTTCTTGGAACACTCTGCGTCCACTTTTCTCTTTTTTGACAGAGACATATTGGGGCAATGAGGGTGCCAAAGCACATAATGTTAAAAGTAGAAGCCGTAATAAATATCGCGGGCAAAACAAAGTAGCTCATCCGGACTGGCTGCACTTGCTTGACCTATTTGCTCTGCCCCGGTATAAACAGTTTGCTTGCTTAACACAATTGCTATTGCGCCATCCAGTGGACACAATTGGAACAGCAGTTTCTTTTATTGAAAAATTGCAGCTCATTTTTATACTTTACAAAATCATCTCGCGGGCCGGATTAAACCCGTTTGCGGGCCTGATCCGGCCCGCGGGCCGGACGTTTGACACCCCTGTTCTAAAGCCATGCCATCATTTTCTGGAATTTTCCAAGCTGTTTAAGGCACAGTCAACTTAGTGTATGTAAACTTCTGACCCACTGGAATTGTGATACAGTGAATTATGAGTGAAATAATCTGTCTGTAAACAATTGTTGGAAAATTACTTGTGTCATGAACAAAGTAGATGTCCTAACCGACTAGCCAAAACTATAGATTGTTAACAAGACATTTGTTGAGTGGTTGAAAAACAAGTTTTAATGACTCCAACCTAAGTGTATCTAAACTTCCGACTTCAACTGTATATTCCCAGTGATGTGAAGATCCATAGATTAAGGCCAAATGAATTTAAAATCTTTGAAATTGTTGCATGTTGCGTTTATATTTTTGTTCAGTAGGTAACTAAATAAAATGGCTACCCAGACTATCTACCCTTTATGTGTTTTGTTATTTTATTTTTGAATTTTGCACATTCACAGGGTCGTACACACTCACTCCAACACGCACACACACAAACACTCACTCCGACACGCACACACACAAACACTCACTCCAACACGCACACACACAAACACTCACTCCAACACGCACACACACAAACACTCACTCCAACACGCACACACACTCACTCCAACACGCACACGCACACACACTCACTCCAACACGCACACACACAAACACTCACTCCAACACGCACACACACAAACACTCACTCCAACACGCACACACACAAACACTCACTCCAACACGCACACACACTCACTCCAACACGCACACACACAAACACTCACTCCAACACGCACACACATACACACTCACTCCAACACGCACACACACAAACACTCACTCCAACACGCACACACACAAACACTCACTCCAACACGCACACACACAAACACTCACTCCAACACGCACACACACAAACACTCACTCCAACACGCACACACACAAACACTCACTCCAACACGCACACACACAAACACTCACTCCAACACGCACACACACTCACTCCAACACGCACACACACTCACTCCAACACGCACACGCACAAACACTCACTCCAACACGCACACACACAAACACTCACTCCAACACGCACACACACAAACACTCACTCCAACACGCACACACACAAACACTCACTCCAGCACGCACACACACAAACACTCACTCCAACACGCACACACACTCACTCCAACACGCACACACACAAACACTCACTCCAACACGCACACACACACACACTCACTCCAACACGCACACACACACACACTCACTCCAACACGCACACACACAAACACTCACTCCAACACGCACACACACAAACACTCACTCCAACACGCACATACACAAACACTCACTCCAACACGCACACACACTCACTCCAACACGCACACGCACACACACTCACTCCAACACGCACACACACAAACACTCACTCCAACACGCACACACACAAACACTCACTCCAACACGCACACACACAAACACTCACTCCAACACGCACACACACACACACTCACTCCAACACGCACACACACAAACACTCACTCCAACACGCACACACACAAACACTCACTCCAACACGCACACACACAAACACTCACTCCAACACGCACACACACAAACACTCACTCCAACACGCACACACACACACACTCACTCCAACACGCACACACACACACACTCACTCCAACACGCACACACACAAACACTCACTCCAACACGCACACACACAAACACTCACTCCAACACGCACACACACAAACACTCACTCCAACACGCACACACACTCACTCCAACACGCACACGCACACACACTCACTCCAACACGCACACACACAAACACTCACTCCAACACGCACACACACAAACACTCACTCCAACACGCACACACACAAACACTCACTCCAACACGCACACACACAAACACTCACTCCAACACGCACACACACAAACACTCACTCCAACACGCACACACACAAACACTCACTCCAACACGCACACACACAAACACTCACTCCAACACGCACACACACAAACACTCACTCCAACACGCATACACACAAACACTCACTCCAACACGCACACACACTCACTCCAACACGCACACACACAAACACTCACTCCAACACGCACACACACAAACACTCACTCCAACACGCACACACACAAACACTCACTCCAACACGCACACACACTCACTCCAACACGCACACACACTCACTCCAACACGCACACACACAAACACTCACTCCAACACGCACACACAAACACTCACTCCAACACGCACACACACAAACACTCACTCCAACACGCACACACACTCACTCCAACACGCACACACACAAACACTCACTCCAACACGCACACACACACACTCACTCCAACACGCACACACACAAACACTCACTCCAACACGCACACACACAAACACTCACTCCAACACGCACACACACAAACACTCACTCCAACACGCACACACACACACACTCACTCCAACACGCACACACACACACACTCACTCCAACACGCACACACACAAACACTCACTCCAACACGCACACACACAAACACTCACTCCAACACGCACACACACAAACACTCACTCCAACACGCACACACACTCACTCCAACACGCACACGCACACACACTCACTCCAACACGCACACACACAAACACTCACTCCAACACGCACACACACAAACACTCACTCCAACACGCACACACACAAACACTCACTCCAACACGCACACACACAAACACTCACTCCAACACGCACACACACAAACACTCACTCCAACACGCACACACACAAACACTCACTCCAACACGCACACACACAAACACTCACTCCAACACGCACACACACAAACACTCACTCCAACACGCACACACACAAACACTCACTCCAACACGCACACACACAAACACTCACTCCAACACGCACACACACACACACTCACTCCAACACGCACACACACACACACTCACTCCAACACGCACACACACAAACACTCACTCCAACACGCACACACACACACACTCACTCCAACACGCACACACACACACACTCACTCCAACACGCACACACACAAACACTCACTCCAACACGCACACACACACACACTCACTCCAACACGCACGCACACAAACACTCACTCCAACACACACACACAAACACTCACTCCAACACGCACACACACAAACACTCACTCCAACACGCACACACACAAACACTCACTCCAACACGCACACACACAAACACTCACTCCGTCATCTTTTCACACACACATAATATGCACATACATTTATACTGACTACACACCCCCACAACCACACACATACAAGCTGCTGCTACTCTGTTTATCTCATATCCTGTTGCCTAGTCACCTGATCCCTTTACATATCTAACTCCATCACTCCAGTATCCCTGCACATTGTTAATATGGTATTGAACTGACCCTGTATATAGTCACCTGATCCCTATACATATCTACCTCCATCACTCCAGTATCCCTGCACATTGTTGATATGGTACTGGAACTGACCCTGTATATAGTCACCTGACCCCTATACATATCTACCTCCATCACTCCAGTATCCCTGCACATTGTTAATATGGTACTGGAACTGACCCTGTATATAGTCACCTTACCCCTATACATATCTACCTCCATCACTCCAGTATCCCTGCACATTGTTAATATGGTATTGAACTGACCCTGTATATAGTCACCTTACCCCTATACATATCTACCTCCATCACTCCAGTATCCCTGCACATTGTTAATATGGTATTGAACTGACCCTGTATATAGTCACCGTACCCCTGTACATATCTACCTCTATCACTCCAGTATCCCTGCACATGTAAATAACTGACCCTGTATATAATATGCTTACTTAATTTATTGTGTTCTTATTTTTAGATTGTGTGTTTTTGTTCCAGCTTGTTATTTTTAGTACTACATTGTTACTGATTACTGCATTGTTGGGGTTAAAGCTGCAAGAATGGCATTTCACTGTTCTTGCATGTGACTTAAAAAAATAAACTTGAAACATGGTATCGCCCCTAGGTGTGAAGAACCACTATCACCCTTTGTCTGGGAGAGAGCGAGAGCGCTTGGAGGAACTCAGTTGTCTATAACAGTTCAGCATTTTAGACAGACAGTAAAAGGAAGTTCAACACCGTTCAACATATGACATTAAAATGACACATCGCTACATCAGTCTTCATTGTAATCAGAGGGCTAATATCAATACCAAGTAGACCAGTCTCTCTTGACTGTATTACTTTTTCTATTTATAAGAAACAATGTGTTGGATATTTCAATTTTTTTGCATAGTCAACTGACACACACACACATCCCACCAGACATGCCACCAGGGGTCTTTTCAGAGTCCCCAGGTCATGTTGCTTATTCCTGGAGCCGGCCCTGTCACGACCCCTACACCTGAAACAAAAGGCAGACATACTTCCACACACACTTTGCCGACACTCTGTTTGTGTAATGGTGAATGATGGGCTGTCGTCTAGCGCAGAAAGACACTGAGCTCTGTATAGTTCAATGTGAGAACAGTGTGCCCACCAGAGGGCGCTCACATGCTGCTGAGCCACAACAACACCTGAAAGACCAGACACACACCATCACACACACACTGACTGACTGGCTACCCAACCTGACTGACTGGCTACCTGACCGTCTGGCTACCTGAATGACTGGCTAGCTGACTGACTGGCTACCCAACCCGACTGACTGACTGGCTACCTGACTGACTGACTGACTGACTGGCTACCTGACTGACTGACTGGCTACCTGATTGAATGACTGACTACCCAACCTGACTGATTGACTGGCTACCTGACTGACTGACTACCCAACCTGTCTGAGTGACTAACCGACTGACTCTGATTACTCATGCTGACTGACTGTCTGACTGACTACCGAACCTAACTGAATGACTAACCAACCTGACTGTTTGACTGATTACCCAACTGACTACCCAACCTGACTGACTGTCTGACTGATTGACTGATGAACTGACTGTCTGACTACCCAACCTGATTGATTGTGTGACTGACTGACTACCCAACCTGTCTGTCTGACTGACTGACTACCCAACCTGTCTGACTGACTACCCAACCTGTCTGACTGACTGACTATCCAACCTGTTTGACTGACTGACTACCCAACCTGTTTGACTGACTGACTACCCAACCTGGCTGACTGACTGACTACCCAACCTGTCTGACTGACTGACTACCCAACCTGTCTGACTGACTGACTACCCAACATGGCTGACTGACTGACTACCCAACCTGGCTGACTGACTGACTACCCAACCTGGCTGACTGACTGACTACCCAACCTGACTGACTGACTACCCAACCTGGCTGACTGACTGACTACCCAACCTGTCTGACTGACTGACTACCCAACCTGTCTGACTGACTGACTACCCAACCTGTCTGACTGACTGACTACCCAACCTGACTGACTGACTGACTACCCAACCTGGCTGACTGACTGACTACCCAACCTGGCTGACTGACTGACTACCCAACCTGACTGACTGACTACCCAACCTGTCTGACTGACTGACTACCCAACCTGTCTGACTGACTGACTACCCAACCTGACTGACTGACTACCCAACCTATCTGACTGACTGACTACCCAACCTGGCTGACTGACTGATTGACTGACTACCCAACCTGACTGACTGACTGACTACCCAACCTGGCTGACTGACTGACTGACTGACTACCCAACCTATGTCTGACTGACTGACTACCCAACCTGACTGACTGACTGACTACCCAACCTGTCTGACTGACTGACTACCCAACCTGACTGACTGACTGACTGACTACCCAACCTGTCTGACTGACTGACTACCCAACCTGACTGACTGACTACCCAACCTGTCTGACTGACTGACTACCCAACCTGGCTGACTGACTGACTGACTGACTACCCAACCTGACTGACTGACTGACTACCCAACCTGGCTGACTGACTGACTGACTGACTACCCAACCTGTCTGACTGACTGACTACCCAACCTGACTGACTGACTGACTACCCAACCTGTCTGACTGACTGACTACCCAACCTGACTGACTGACTGACTACCCAACCTGTCTGACTGACTGACTACCCAACCTGGCTGACTGACTGACTGACTACCCAACCTGGCTGACTGACTGACTGACTACCCAACCTGGCTGACTGACTGACTGACTACCCAACCTGTCTGACTGACTGACTACCCAACCTGACTGACTGACTGACTACCCAACCTGGCTGACTGACTGACTACCCAACCTGGCTGACTGACTGACTACCCAACCTGACTGACTGACTACCCAACCTGGCTGACTGACTGACTACCCAACCTGGCTGACTGACTGACTGACTACCCAACCTGTCTGACTGACTGACTACCCAACCTGACTGACTGACTGACTACCCAACCTGGCTGACTGACTGACTACCCAACCTGCTGACTGACTGACTACCCAACCTGACTGACTGACTACCCAACCTGGCTGACTGACTGACTACCCAACCTGACTGACTGACTACCCAACCTGGCTGACTGACTGACTGACTACCCAACCTGGCTGACTGACTGACTACCCAACCTGTCTGACTGACTGACTACCCAACCTGGCTGACTGACTGACTACCCAACCTGGCTGACTGACTGACTACCCAACCTGACTGACTGACTGACTACCCAACCTGACTGACTGACTGACTACCCAACCTGGCTGACTGACTGACTACCCAACCTGACTGACTGACTACCCAACCTGGCTGACTGACTGACTGACTACCCAACCTGGCTGACTGACTGACTACCCAACCTGGCTGACTGACTGACTACCCAACCTGCGACTGACTGACTGACTAGCCAACCTGTCTGACTGACTGACTACCCAACCTGACTGACTGACTACCCAACCTGGCTGACTGACTGACTACCCAACCTGGCTGACTGACTGACTACCCAACCTGGCTGACTGACTGACTACCCAACCTGGCTGACTGACTGACTACCCAACCTGGCTGACTGACTGACTACCCAACCTGACTGACTGACTGACTACCCAACCTGACTGACTGACTACCCAACCTGACTGACTGACTACCCAACCTGACTGACTGACTACCCAACCTGGCTGACTGACTGACTACCCAACCTGGCTGACTGACTGACTACCCAACCTGACTGACTGACTGAGACTACCCAACCTGACTGACTGACTACCCAACCTGTCTGACTGACTGACTACCCAACCTGACTGACTGACTGACTACCCAACTTGACTGACTGACTACCCAACCTGGCTGACTGACTGACTACCCAACCTGGCTGACTGACTGACTACCCAACCTGGCTGACTGACTGACTACCCAACCTGGCTGACTGACTGACTACCCAACCTGGCTGACTGACTGACTACCCAACCTGGCTGACTGACTGACTACCCAACCTGACTGACTGACTGACTACCCAACCTGACTGACTGACTGACTACCCAACCTGACTGACTGACTACCCAACCTGGCTGACTGACTGACTACCCAACCTGGCTGACTGACTGACTACCCAACCTGACTGACTGACTACCCAACCTGGCTGACTGACTGACTACCCAACCTGACTGACTGACTACCCAACCTGTCTGACTGACTGACTACCCAACCTGACTGACTGACTACCCAACCTGACTGACTGACTACCCAACCTGGCTGACTGACTGACTACCCAACCTGGCTGACTGACTGACTACCCAACCTGGCTGACTGACTGACTACCCAACCTGGCTGACTGACTGACTACCCAACCTGGCTGACTGACTGACTACCCAACCTGACTGACTGACTGACTACCCAACCTGGCTGACTGACTGACTACCCAACCTGGCTGACTGACTGACTACCCAACCTGGCTGACTGACTGACTACCCAACCTGGCTGACTGACTGACTACCCAACCTGACTGCACCCGAAAACCTAAAGGGCAATAAGTCCCTGAAGCAACTGGTAATTACATACTCACACACACAACTCAAACACCATCTCTCAAAAACACACATAATCACTACCGTCCACAACCAATATTTATTCTCTTTGTTGTCTCTACCCTCTTTTCTTTCAACACCACTCCCCTCCCTTCTCTCCATCCCTCTCGAGCTCCCCTCCCTTCTCTCCATCCCTCTCGAGCTCCCCTCCCTTCTCTCCATCCCTCTCGAGCTCCCCTCCCTTCTCTCCATCCCTCTCGAGCTCTCTATCTCTGAAGTCAGTGCTGTCTGTCTGTCTGTCCATGGCTGTGGCTTTGACAGAGTGCTTTGAACTGAGAGCTGATATTTTACAGAATGACCACGGTGTAGGAGGACACTGGACCGAACATTGACCACAGATCAACCACCATCTCCTGGGTGGGTGTCCAGAACATCTTCGTCGGAGTGAGCTAAAAGAGGGATACCCCAAACAGGTGACGCAACCTCTACCTTTGATACATTATTCTAAACACAGATAAAATATAAATTAGACTGACATTCTTTTCACCTTTGTTTTACCAGGTTTGATTAGAACATGAATTTGAATAAAATATTATAGAACAAATATTGTAACATCCTTTTTCCACTATTGCTTATTTTAGATTAGGGCAGAGGACTAGCTACAGTGCTTGTGCATAATGACGGACAGCCCTGTGGAGACCAGCCCCAGCCCCCTAACCGTAACGGAGCCCTTAAGCTTAGGGTGTAACCAGTCAGCCTCTCTGGAGGACCAGGGCCCCCCGGTGCTGGTGGATGCCTGGCTGGTTCCCACCCTGTTCAGCTTCATCATGCTGGTCGGCCTGGTGGGAAACTCTCTGGTCATCCACGTCATCACCAAGCACCAGCAGATGAAGACCGTCACCAACTTCTATATAGGTACTGTTATGTGTGTCAACTCTGTTATGTCAACTCTGTTACGTCAACTTTGTTCCGTCAACTATGTTATGTCAACTATGTTCCATCAACTATGGTCCATCAACTATGTTCCATCAACTATGTTCTATCAATTATGTTATGTCAACTCTGTTCCATCAACTATGATCCGTCAACTATGTTCCATCAACTCTGTTACGTCAACTCTGTTCCATCAACTCTGTTCCGTCAACTCTGTTCCATCAACTATGTTACGTCAACGATGTTATGTCAACTATGTTATGTCAACTCTGTTACCGTGCTGTTATATCAACTCTATTACCAACTTATACTACGTGTATGTACTGTTTGTGCTGTGTCCCTTCAGTGAAGGGTGTACCTTCAGACATCTTGTTCCTGGTGTGTTGTGTCCCCTTCACCGCTACCCTCTAACCTCTCTGTCCTGTGTTCCTGGCTACCCTCTAACCTCTCTGTCCTGTGTTCCTGGCTACCCTCTAACCTCTCTGTCCTGTGTTCCTGGCTACCCTCTAACCTCTCTGTCCTGTGTTCCTGGCTACCCTCTACCCTCTAACCTCTCTGTCCTGTGTTCCTGGCTACCCTCTAACCTCTAACCTCTCTGTCCTGTGTTCCTGGCTACCCTCTAACCTCTCTGTCCTGTGTTCCTGGCTACCCTCTAACCTCTCTGTCCTGTGGTCCTGGCTACCCTCTAACCTCTAACCTCTCTGTCCTGTGTTCCTGGCTACCCTCTAACCTCTAACCTCTCTGTCCTGTGTTCCTGGCTACCCTCTAACCTCTCTGTCCTGTGTTCCTGGTGACCCTCTACCCTCTAACCTCTCTGTCCTGTGTTCCTGGCTACCCTCTAACCTCTCTGTCCTGTGTTCCTGGCTACCCTCTAACCTCTAACCTCTCTGTCCTGTGTTCCTGGCTACCCTCTAACCTCTATGTCCTGTGTTCCTGGCTACCCTCTAACCTCTCTGTCCTGTGTTCCTGGCTACCCTCTAACCTCTCTGTCCTGTGTTCCTGGCTACCATCTACCCTCTAACCTCTCTGTCCTGTGTTCCTGGCTACCCTCTAACCTCTAACCTCTCTGTCCTGTGTTCCTGGCTACCCTCTAACCTCTCTGTCCTGTGTTCCTGGCTACCCTCTACCCTCTAACCTCTCTGTTCTGTGTTCCTGGCCACCCTCTAACCTCTAACCTCTCTGTCCTGTGTTCCTGGCTACCCTCTAACCTCTCTGTCCTGTGTTCCAGGCTACCCTCTAACCTCTAACCTCTCTGTCCTGTGTTCCAGGCTACCATCTAACCTCTAACCTCTCTGTCCGGTGTTCCTGGCTACCCTCTAACCTCTCTGTCCTGTGTTCCAGGCTACCCTCTAACCTCTAACCTCTCTGTCCTGTGGTCCTGGCTACCCTCTACCCTCTAACCTCTCTGTCCTGTGTTCCTGGCTACCCTCTAACCTCTAACCTCTCTGTCCTGTGTTCCTGGCTACCCTCTAACCTCTCTGTCCTGTGTTCCTGGCTACCCTCTAACCTCTAACCTCTCTGTCCTGTGTTCCTGGCTACCCTCTAACCTCTCTGTCCTGTGTTCCTGGCTACCCTCTACCCTCTAACCTCTCTGTCCTGTGTTCCTGGCTACCCTCTAACCTCTCTGTCCTGTGTTCCTGGCTACCCTCTAACCTCTCTGTCCTGTGTTCCTGGCTACCCTCTACCCTCTAACCTCTCTGTCCTGTGTTCCTGGCTACCCTCTTACCTCTCTGTCCTGTGTACCTGGCTACCCTCTAAACTCTCTGTCATGTGTACCTGGCTACCCTCTACCCTCTAACCTCTCTGTCCTGTGTTCCTGGCTACCCTCTAACCTCTCTGTCCTGTGTTCCTGGCTACCCTCTAACCTCTAACCTCTCTGTCCTGTGTTCCTGGCTACCCTCTAACCTCTCTGTCCTGTGATCCTGGCTACCCTCTAACCTCTCTGTCCTGTGTTCCTGGCTACCCTCTAACCTCTCTGTCCTGTGGTCCTGGCTACCCTCTAACCTCTCTGTCCTGTGTTCCTGGCTACCCTCTACCCTCTAACCTCTCTGTCCTGTGTTCCTGGCTACCCTCTAACCTCTAACCTCTCTGTCCTGTGTTCCTGGCTACCCTCTAACCTCTAACCTCTCTGTCCTGTGTTCCTGGCTACCCTCTAACCTCTAACCTCTCTGTCCTGTGTTCCTGTCTAACCTCTAACCTCTCTGTCCTGTGTTCCTGGCTACCCTCTACCCTCTAACCTCTCTGTCCTGTGTTCCTGGCTACCCTCTAACCTCTAACCTCTCTGTCCTGTGTTCCTGGCTACCCTCTAACCTCTCTGTCCTGTGTTCCTGGCTACCCTCTAACCTCTAACCTCTCTGTCCTGTGTTCCTGGCTACCCTCTACCCTCTAACCTCTCTGTCCTGTGTCCTGGCTACCCTCTAACCTCTAACCTCTCTGTCCTGTGTTCCTGGCTACCCTCTAACCTCTAACATCTCTGTCCTGTGGTCCTGGCTACCCTCTAACCTCTAACCTCTCTGTCCTGTGTTCCTGTCTAACCTCTAACCTCTCTGTCCTGTGTTCCTGGCTACCCTCTAACCTCTAACCTCTCTTTCCTGTGTTCCTGGCTACCCTCTAACCTCTCTGTCCTGTGTTCCTGGCCACCCTCTAACCTCTCTGTCCTGTGTTCCTGGCTACCCTCTAACCTCTAACCTCTCTGTCCTGTGTTCCTGGCTACCCTCTAACCTCTAACCTCTCTGTCCTGTGTTCCTGGCTACCATCTAACCTCTAACCTCTCTGTCCTGTGTACCTGGCTACCCTCTAACCTCTCTGTCCTGTGTTCCTGGCTACCCTCTACCCTCTAACCTCTCTGTCCTTTGTTCCTGGCTACCCTCTAACCTCTAACCTCTCTGTCCTGTGTTCCTGGCTACCCTCTAACCTCTCTGTCCTGTGTTCCTGGCTACCCTCTAACCTCTCTGTCCTGTGTTCCTGGCTACCCTCTAACCTCTAACCTCTCTGTCCTGTGTTCCTGGCTACCCTCTAACCTCTAACCTCTCTGTCCTGTGTTCCTGGCTACCCTCTAACCTCTCTGTCCTGTGTTCCTGGCTACCCTCTAACCTCTCTGTCCTGTGTTCCTGGCCACCCTCTAACCTCTCTGTCCTGTGTTCCTGGCTACCCTCTAACCTCTCTGTCCTGTGTTCCTGGCTACCCTCTAACCTCTAACCTCTCTGTCCTGTGTTCCTGGCTACCCTCTAACCTCTCTGTCCTGTGTTCCTGGTTACCCTCTAACCTCTAACCTCTCTGTCCTGTGTCCCTGGCTACCCTCTAACCTCTAACCTCTCTGTCCTGTGTTCCTGGCTACCCTCTACCCTCTAACCTCTCTGTCCTGTGTTCCTGGCTACCCTCTAACCTCTAACCTCTCTGTCCTGTGTTCCTGGCTACCCTCTAACCTCTCTGTCCTGTGTTCCTGGCTACCCTCTAACCTCTCTGTCCTGTGTTCCAGGCTACCCTCTAACCTCTAACCTCTCTGTCCTGTGTTCCTGGCTAACCTCTAACCTCTCTGTCCTGTGTTCCTGGCTACCCTCTAACCTCTCTGTCCTGTGTTCCTGGCCACCCTCTAACCTCTCTGTCCTGTGTTCCTGGCTACCCTCTAACCTCTAACCTCTCTGTCCTGTGTTCCTGGCTACCCTCTAACCTCTCTGTCCTGTGGTTCTGGCTACCCTCTACCCTCTAACCTCTCTGTCCTGTGTTCCTGGCTACCCTCTAACCTCTCTGTCCTGTGTTCCTGGCTACCCTCTAACCTCTAACCTCTCTGTCGTGTGTCCTGGCTACCATCTTACCTCTCTGTCCTGTGTTCCTGGCTACCCTCTAACCTCTCTGTCCTGTGTTCCTGGCTACCCTCTAACCTCTCTGTCCTGTGTTCCTGGCTACCCTCTAACCTCTCTGTCCTGTGTTCCTGGCTACCCTCTACCCTCTAACCTCTCTGTCCTGTGTTCCTGGCTACCCTCTAACCTCTAACCTCTCTGTCCTGTGGTCCTGGCTACCCTCTAACCTCTCTGTCCCGTGGTCCTGGCTACCCTCTAACCTCTCTGTCCTGTGTTTCCCGGCTACCCTCTAACCTCTAACCTCTCTGTCCTGTGTTCCTGGGTACCATCTACCCTCTAACCTCTCTGTCCTGTGTTCCTGGCTACCCTCTAACCTCTCTGTCCTGTGTCCTGGCTACCCTCTAACCTCTAACCTCTCTGTCCTGTGTTCCTGGCTACCCTCTACCCTCTAACCTCTCTGTCCTGTGTTCCTGGCTACCCTCTAACCTCTAACCTCTCTGTCCTGTGTTCCTGGCTAACCTCTAACCTCTAACCTCTCTGTCCTGTGTGCCTGGCTACCCTCTACCCTCTAACCTCTCTGTCCTGTGTTCCTGGCTACCCTCTAACCTCTCTGTCCTGTGTTCCTGGCTACCCTCTAACCTCTCTGTCCTGTGTTCCTGGCCACCCTCTAACCTCTCTGTCCTGTGTTCCTGGCTACCCTCTAACCTCTCTGTCCTGTGTTCCTGGTTACCCTCTAACCTCTAACCTCTCTGTCCTGTGTTCCTGGCTACCCTCTAACCTCTCTGTCCTGTGTTCCTGGTTACCCTCTAACCTCTAACCTCTCTGTCCTGTGGTCCTGGCTACCCTCTAACCTCTAACCTCTCTGTCCTGTGTTCCTGGCTACCCTCTAACCTCTAACCTCTCTTTCCTGTGTTCCTGGCTAACCTCTAACCTCTAACCTCTCTGTCCTGTGTTCCTGGCCACCCTCTAACCTCTCTGTCCTGTGTTCCTGGCTACCCTCTAACCTCTAACCTCTCTGTCCTGTGTTCCTTGCTACCCTCTAACCTCTAACCTCTCTGTCCTGTGTTCCTGGCTACCATCTAACCTCTAACCTCTCTGTCCTGTGTACCTGGCTACCCTCTAACCTCTCTGTCCTGTGTTCCTGGCTACCCTCTACCCTCTAACCTCTCTGTCCTTTGTTCCTGGCTACCCTCTAACCTCTAACCTCTCTGTCCTGTGTTCCTGGCTACCCTCTAACCTCTCTGTCCTGTGTTCCTGGCTACCCTCTAACCTCTCTGTCCTGTGTTCCTGGCTACCCTCTAACCTCTAACCTCTCTGTCCTGTGTTCCTGGCTACCCTCTAACCTCTCTGTCCTGTGTTCCTGGCTACCCTCTAACCTCTCTGTCCTGTGGTTCTGGCTACCCTCTAACCTCTAACCTCTCTGACCTGTGTTCCTGGCTACCCTCTAACCTCTCTGTCCTGTGTTCCTGGCTACCCTCTAACCTCTCTGTCCTGTGTTCCTGGCTACCCTCTAACCTCTAACCTCTCTGTCCTGTGTTCCTGGCTACCCTCTAACCTCTCTGTCCTGTGTTCCTGGCTACCCTCTAACCTCTAACCTCTCTGTCCTGTGTTCCTGGCTACCCTCTAACCTCTCTGTCCTGTGTTCCTGGTTACCCTCTAACCTCTCTGTCCTGTGTTCCTGGCTACCCTCTAACCTCTAACCTCTCTGTCCTGTGTTCCTGGCTACCCTGTAACCTCTCTGTCCTGTGTTCCTGGCTACCCTCTAACCTCTAACCTCTCTGTCCTGTGTTCCTGGCTACCCTCTAACCTCTCTGTCCTGTGTCCTGGCTACCCTCTAACCTCTCTGTCCTGTGTTCCTGGCTACCCTCTAACCTCTCTGTCCTGTGTTCCTGGCTACCCTCTAACCTCTCTGTCCTGTGTTCCTGGCTACCCTCTAACCTCTCTGTCCTGTGTTCCTGGTGACCCTCTACCCTCTAACCTCTCTGTCCTGTGTCCTGGCTACCCTCTAACCTCTCTGTCCTGTGTTCCTGGCTACCCCCTACCCTCTAACCTCTCTGTCCTGTGTTCCTGGCCACCCTCTAACCTCTCTGTCCTGTGTTCCTGGCTACCCTCTAATCTCTCTGTCCTGTGTTCCTGGCCACCCTCTAACCTCTAACCTCTCTGTCCTGTGTCCTGGCTACCCTCTAACCTCTCTGTCCTGTGTCCTGGCTACCCTCTAACCTCTCTGTCCTGTGTTCCTGGCTACCCCCTACCCTCTAACCTCTCTGTCCTGTGTTCCTGGCCACCCTCTAACCTCTAACCTCTCTGTCCTGTGTCCTGGCTACCCTCTAACCTCTCTGTCCTGTGTCCTGGCTACCCTCTAACCTCTCTGTCCTGTGTTCCTGGCTACCCCCTACCCTCTAACCTCTCTGTCCTGTGTTCCTGGCCATCCTCTAACCTCTCTGTCCTGTGTTCCTGGCTACCCCCTACCCTCTAACCTCTCTGTCCTGTGTTCCTGGCCACCCTCTAACCTCTCTGTCCTGTGTTCCTGGCTACCCTCTAACCTCTAACCTCTCTGTCCTGTGTTCCTGGCTACCCTCTAACCTCTAACCTCTCTGTCCTGTGTTCCTGGCCACCCTCTAACCTCTAACCTCTCTGTCCTGTGTCCTGGCTACCCTCTAATCTCTCTGTCCTGTGTTCCTGGCCACCCTCTAACCTCTCTGTCCTGTGTTCCTGGCTACCCTCTAACCTCTAACCTCTCTGTCCTGTGTTCCTGGCTACCCTCTAACCTCTAACCTCTCTGTCCTGTGTTCCTGGCCACCCTCTAACCTCTAACCTCTCTGTCCTGTGTTCCTGGCTACCCTCTAACCTCTCTGTCCTGTGTTCCTGGGTACCATCTAACCTCTAACCTCTCTGTCCTGTGTTCCTGGTTACCCTCTAACCTCTCTGTCCTGTGTTCCTGGCTACCATCTACCCTCTAACCTCTCTGTCCTGTGTCCTGGCTGCCCCCTACCCTCTAACCTCTCTGTCCTGTGTTCCTGGCTACCCTCTAACCTCTAACCTCTCTGTCCTGTGTTCCTGGCTACCCTCTAACCTCTCTGTCCTGTGTCCTGGCTACCCTCTAACCTCTCTGTCCTGTGTTCCTGGCCACCCTCTAACCTCTCTGTCCTGTGTTCCTGGCTACCCTCTAACCTCTCTGTCCTGTGGTCCTGGCTAACCTCTAACCTCTCTGTCCTGTGGTCCTGGCTACCCTCTAACCTCTCTGTCCTGTGTTCCTGGTGACCCTCTAACCTCTCTGTCCTGTGTTCCTGGCTACCCTCTAAACTCTCTGTCCTGTTGTCCTGGCTACCCTCTAACCTCTAACCTCTCTGTCCTGTGTCCTGGCTACCCTCTAACCTCTCTGTCCTGTGTTCCTGGCTACCCTCTAACCTCTCTGTCCTGTGTTCCTGGCTACCCTCTAACCTCTCTGTCCTGTGTTCCTGGCTACCCTCTAACCTCTCTGTCCTGTGTTCCTGGCTACCCTCTAACCTCTCTGTCCTGTGTTCCTGGCTACCCTCTACCCTCTAACCTCTCTGTCCTGTGTTCCTGGCTACCCTCTAACCTCTAACCTCTCTGTCCTGTGGTCCTGGCTACGCTCTAACCTCTCTGTCCCGTGGTCCTGGCTACCCTCTAACCTCTCTGTCCTGTGTTTCCCGGCTACCCTCTAACCTCTAACCTCTCTGTCCTGTGTTCCTGGGTACCATCTACCCTCTAACCTCTCTGTCCTGTGTTCCTGGCTACCCTCTAACCTCTCTGTCCTGTGTCCTGGCTACCCTCTAACCTCTAACCTCTCTGTCCTGTGTTCCTGGCTACCCTCTACCCTCTAACCTCTCTGTCCTGTGTTCCTGGCTACCCTCTAACCTCTAACCTCTCTGTCCTGTGTTCCTGGCTAACCTCTAACCTCTAACCTCTCTGTCCTGTGTGCCTGGCTACCCTCTACCCTCTAACCTCTCTGTCCTGTGTTCCTGGCTACCCTCTAACCTCTCTGTCCTGTGTTCCTGGCTACCCTCTAACCTCTCTGTCCTGTGTTCCTGGCCACCCTCTAACCTCTCTGTCCTGTGTTCCTGGCTACCCTCTAACCTCTCTGTCCTGTGTTCCTGGTTACCCTCTAACCTCTAACCTCTCTGTCCTGTGTTCCTGGCTACCCTCTAACCTCTCTGTCCTGTGTTCCTGGTTACCCTCTAACCTCTAACCTCTCTGTCCTGTGGTCCTGGCTACCCTCTAACCTCTAACCTCTCTGTCCTGTGTTCCTGGCTACCCTCTAACCTCTAACCTCTCTTTCCTGTGTTCCTGGCTAACCTCTAACCTCTAACCTCTCTGTCCTGTGTTCCTGGCCACCCTCTAACCTCTCTGTCCTGTGTTCCTGGCTACCCTCTAACCTCTAACCTCTCTGTCCTGTGTTCCTTGCTACCCTCTAACCTCTAACCTCTCTGTCCTGTGTTCCTGGCTACCATCTAACCTCTAACCTCTCTGTCCTGTGTACCTGGCTACCCTCTAACCTCTCTGTCCTGTGTTCCTGGCTACCCTCTACCCTCTAACCTCTCTGTCCTTTGTTCCTGGCTACCCTCTAACCTCTAACCTCTCTGTCCTGTGTTCCTGGCTACCCTCTAACCTCTCTGTCCTGTGTTCCTGGCTACCCTCTAACCTCTCTGTCCTGTGTTCCTGGCTACCCTCTAACCTCTAACCTCTCTGTCCTGTGTTCCTGGCTACCCTCTAACCTCTCTGTCCTGTGTTCCTGGCTACCCTCTAACCTCTCTGTCCTGTGGTTCTGGCTACCCTCTAACCTCTAACCTCTCTGACCTGTGTTCCTGGCTACCCTCTAACCTCTCTGTCCTGTGTTCCTGGCTACCCTCTAACCTCTCTGTCCTGTGTTCCTGGCTACCCTCTAACCTCTAACCTCTCTGTCCTGTGTTCCTGGCTACCCTCTAACCTCTCTGTCCTGTGTTCCTGGCTACCCTCTAACCTCTAACCTCTCTGTCCTGTGTTCCTGGCTACCCTCTAACCTCTCTGTCCTGTGTTCCTGGTTACCCTCTAACCTCTCTGTCCTGTGTTCCTGGCTACCCTCTAACCTCTAACCTCTCTGTCCTGTGTTCCTGGCTACCCTGTAACCTCTCTGTCCTGTGTTCCTGGCTACCCTCTAACCTCTAACCTCTCTGTCCTGTGTTCCTGGCTACCCTCTAACCTCTCTGTCCTGTGTCCTGGCTACCCTCTAACCTCTCTGTCCTGTGTTCCTGGCTACCCTCTAACCTCTCTGTCCTGTGTTCCTGGCTACCCTCTAACCTCTCTGTCCTGTGTTCCTGGCTACCCTCTAACCTCTCTGTCCTGTGTTCCTGGTGACCCTCTACCCTCTAACCTCTCTGTCCTGTGTCCTGGCTACCCTCTAACCTCTCTGTCCTGTGTTCCTGGCTACCCCCTACCCTCTAACCTCTCTGTCCTGTGTTCCTGGCCACCCTCTAACCTCTCTGTCCTGTGTTCCTGGCTACCCTCTAATCTCTCTGTCCTGTGTTCCTGGCCACCCTCTAACCTCTAACCTCTCTGTCCTGTGTCCTGGCTACCCTCTAACCTCTCTGTCCTGTGTCCTGGCTACCCTCTAACCTCTCTGTCCTGTGTTCCTGGCTACCCCCTACCCTCTAACCTCTCTGTCCTGTGTTCCTGGCCACCCTCTAACCTCTAACCTCTCTGTCCTGTGTCCTGGCTACCCTCTAACCTCTCTGTCCTGTGTCCTGGCTACCCTCTAACCTCTCTGTCCTGTGTTCCTGGCTACCCCCTACCCTCTAACCTCTCTGTCCTGTGTTCCTGGCCATCCTCTAACCTCTCTGTCCTGTGTTCCTGGCTACCCCCTACCCTCTAACCTCTCTGTCCTGTGTTCCTGGCCACCCTCTAACCTCTCTGTCCTGTGTTCCTGGCTACCCTCTAACCTCTAACCTCTCTGTCCTGTGTTCCTGGCTACCCTCTAACCTCTAACCTCTCTGTCCTGTGTTCCTGGCCACCCTCTAACCTCTAACCTCTCTGTCCTGTGTCCTGGCTACCCTCTAATCTCTCTGTCCTGTGTTCCTGGCCACCCTCTAACCTCTCTGTCCTGTGTTCCTGGCTACCCTCTAACCTCTAACCTCTCTGTCCTGTGTTCCTGGCTACCCTCTAACCTCTAACCTCTCTGTCCTGTGTTCCTGGCCACCCTCTAACCTCTAACCTCTCTGTCCTGTGTTCCTGGCTACCCTCTAACCTCTCTGTCCTGTGTTCCTGGGTACCATCTAACCTCTAACCTCTCTGTCCTGTGTTCCTGGTTACCCTCTAACCTCTCTGTCCTGTGTTCCTGGCTACCATCTACCCTCTAACCTCTCTGTCCTGTGTCCTGGCTGCCCCCTACCCTCTAACCTCTCTGTCCTGTGTTCCTGGCTACCCTCTAACCTCTAACCTCTCTGTCCTGTGTTCCTGGCTACCCTCTAACCTCTCTGTCCTGTGTCCTGGCTACCCTCTAACCTCTCT
This sequence comes from Coregonus lavaretus, assembly GCF_964263955.1. Classification (NCBI taxonomy): domain Eukaryota; kingdom Metazoa; phylum Chordata; class Actinopteri; order Salmoniformes; family Salmonidae; genus Coregonus; species Coregonus lavaretus. Next base: position 138,905 of record NW_028158284.1, read on the forward strand.
GTCCTGTGTTCCTGGCCACCCTCTAACCTCTCTGTCCTGTGTTCCTGGCTACCCTCTAACCTCTCTGTCCTGTGGTCCTGGCTAACCTCTAACCTCTCTGTCCTGTGGTCCTGGCTACCCTCTAACCTCTCTGTCCTGTGTTCCTGGTGACCCTCTAACCTCTCTGTCCTGTGTTCCTGGCTACCCTCTAAACTCTCTGTCCTGTTGTCCTGGCTACCCTCTAACCTCTAACCTCTCTGTCCTGTGTCCTGGCTACCCTCTAACCTCTCTGTCCTGTGTTCCTGGCTACCCTCTAACCTCTCTGTCCTGTGTTCCTGGCTACCCTCTAACCTCTCTGTCCTGTGTTCCTGGCTACCCTCTAACCTCTAACCTCTCTGTCCTGTGTTCCTAGCTACCCTCTAACCTCTCTGTCCTGTGTTCCAGGCTACCCTCTAACCTCTAACCTCTCTGTCGTGTGTCCTGGCTACCATCTAACCTCTCTGTCCTGTGTTCCTGGCTACCCTCTAACCTCTCTGTCCTGTGTTCCTGGCTACCCTCTAACCTCTAACCTCTCTGTCCTGTGTTCCTGGCTACCCTCTAACCTCTCTGTCCTGTGTTCCTGGCTACCCTCTAACCTCTAACCTCTCTGTCCTGTGTTCCTGGCTACCCTCTACCCTCTAACCTCTCTGTCCTGTGGTTCTGGCTACCCTCTACCCTCTAACCTCTCTGTCCCGTGGTCCTGGCTACCCTCTAACCTCTCTGTCCTGTGGTTCTGGCTACCCTCTAACCTCTAACCTCTCTGTCCTGTGTTCCTGGCTACCCTCTAACCTCTCTGTCCTGTGTTCCTGGCTACCCTCTAACCTCTCTGTCCTGTGTCCTGGCTACCCTCTACCCTCTAACCTCTCTGTCCTGTGTTCCTGGCTACCCTCTAACCTCTAACCTCTAACCTCTCTGTCCTGTGTTCCTGGCTACCCTCTAACCTCTCTGTCCTGTGTCCTGGCTACCCTCTAACCTCTAACCTCTCTGTCCTGTGTCCTGGCTACCCTCTAACCTCTAACCTCTCTGTCCTGTGTTCCTGGCTACCATCTACCCTCTAACCTCTCTGTCCTGTGTTCCTGGCTACCCTCTAACCTCTCTGTCCTGTGTTACTGGCTACCCTCTACCCTCTAACCTCTCTGTCCTGTGTTCCTGGCCACCCTCTAACCTCTCTGTCCTGTGTTCCTGGTTACCCTCTAACCTCTCTGTCCTGTGTTCCTGGTTACCCTCTAACCTCTAACCTCTCTGTCCTGTGTTCCTGGTTACCCTCTAACCTCTAACCTCTCTGTCCTGTGTTCCTGGTTACCCTCTAACTCTAACCTCTCTGTCCTGTGTTCCTGGCTACCCTCTAACCTCTCTGTCCTGTGTTCCTGGTTACCCTCTAACCTCTAACCTCTCTGTCCTGTGTTCCTGGCTACCCTCTAACCTCTCTGTCCTGTGTTCCTGGTTACCCTCTAACCTCTAACCTCTCTGTCCTGTGGTCCTGGCTACCCTCTAACCTCTAACCTCTCTGTCCTGTGTTCCTGGCTACCCTCTAACCTCTAACCTCTCTGTCCTGTGTTCCTGGCTACCCTCTAACCTCTCTGTCCTGTGTTCCTGGCTACCCTCTAACCTCTAACCTCTCTGTCCTGTGTTCCTGGCTACCCTCTAACCTCTAACCTCTCTGTCCTGTGTTCCTGGCTACCATCTAACCTCTAACCTCTCTGTCCTGTGTTCCTGGCTACCCTCTAACCTCTCTGTCCTGTGTCCTGGCTACCCTCTAACCTCTAACCTCTCTGTCCTGTGTTCCTGGCTACCCTCTAACCTCTAACCTCTCTGTCCTGTGTTCCTGGCTACCCTCTAACCTCTCTGTCCTGTGTTCCTGGCTACCCTCTAACCTCTAACCTCTCTGTCCTGTGTTCCTGGCTACCCTCTAACCTCTAACCTCTCTGTCCTGTGTTCCTGGCTACCCTCTAACCTCTAACCTCTCTGTCCTGTGTTCCTGGCTACCCTCTAACCTCTCTGTCCTGTGTTCCTGGCTACCCTCTAACCTCTCTGTCCTGTGTTCCTGGCTACCCTCTAACCTCTCTGTCCTGTGTTGCTGGCTACCCTCTAACCTCTAACCTCTCTGTCCTGTGTCCCTGGCTACCCTCTAACCTCTAACCTCTCTGTCCTGTGTTCCTGGCTACCCTCTACCATCTAACCTCTCTGTCCTGTGTTCCTGGCTACCCTCTACCATCTAACCTCTCTGTCCTGTGTCCCTGGCTACCCTCTAACCTCTAACCTCTCTGTCCTGTGTTCCTGGCTACCCTCTACCATCTAACCTCTCTGTCCTGTGTCCCTGGCTACCCTCTAACCTCTAACCTCTCTGTCCTGTGTTCCTGGCTACCCTCTACCATCTAACCTCTCTGTCCTGTGTTCCTGGCTACCCTCTAACCTCTCTGTCCTGTGTTCCTGGCTCCCCTCTAACCTCTCTGTCCTGTGTTCCTGGCTAACCTCTAACCTCTCTGTCCTGTGTTCCTGGCTACCCTCTAACCTCTCTGTCCTGTGTTTCTGGCTACCCTCTACCCTCTAACCTCTCTGTCCTGTGTTCCTGGCTACCCTCTACCCTCTAACCTCTCTGTCCTGTGTCCTGGCTACCCTCTAACATCTCTGTCCTGTGTCCTGGCTACCCTCTAACCTCTAACCTCTCTGTCCTGTGTTCCTGGTTACCCTCTAACCTCTCTGTCCTGTGTTCCTGGCTACCCTCTACCCTCTAACCTCTCTGTCCTGTGGCCTGGCTACCCTCTAATCTCTAACCTCTCTGTCCTGTGTTCCTGGCTACCCTCTACCCTCTAACCTCTCTGTCCTGTGTTCCTGGCTACCCTCTACCCTCTAACCTCTCTGTCCTGTGTTCCTGGCTACCCTCTACCCTCTAACCTCTCTGTCCTGTGTCCTGGCTACCCTCTAACCTCTAACCTCTCTGTCCTGTGTTCCTGGCTACCCTCTAACCTCTCTGTCCTGTGGTTCTGGCTACCCTCTAACCTCTAACCTCTCTGTCCTGTGTTCCTGGCTACCCTCTAACCTCTCTGTCCTGTGTTCCTGGTTACCCTCTAACCTCTAACCTCTCTGTCCTGTGTTCCTGGCTACCCTCTAACCTCTAACCTCTCTGTCCTGTGTTCCTGGCTACCCTCTAACCTCTCTGTCCTGTGTTCCTGGTTACCCTCTAACCTCTCTGTCCTGTGTCCTGGCTACCCTCTAACCTCTCTGTCCTGTGTTCCTGGCTACCCTCTAACCTCTCTGTCCTGTGTTCCTGGCTACCCTCTAACCTCTCTGTCCTGTGTTCCTGGCTACCCTCTACCCTCTAACCTCTCTGTCCTGTGTTCCTGGCTACCCTCTAACCTCTAACCTCTCTGTCCTGTGTTCCTGGCTACCCTCTAACCTCTCTGTCCTGTGTTCCTGGCTACCCTCTACCCTCTAACCTCTCTGTCCTGTGTTCCTGGCTACCCTCTAACCTCTAACCTCTCTGTCCTGTGTTCCTGGCTACCCTCTAACCTCTAACCTCTCTGTCCTGTGTCCTGGCTACCCTCTAACCTCTCTGTCCTGTGTTCCTGGCTACCCTCTAACCTCTCTGTCCTGTGTTCCTGGCTACCCTCTACCCTCTAACCTCTCTGTCCTGTGTTCCTGGCTACCCTCTACCCTCTAACCTCTCTGTCCTGTGTTCCTGGCCACCCTCTAACCTCTCTGTCCTGTGTCCTGGCTACCCTCTACCCTCTAACCTCTCTGTCCTGTGTCCTGGCTACCCTCTAACCTCTAACCTCTCTGTCCTGTGTTCCTGGCTACCCTCTAACCTCTAACCTCTCTGTCCTGTGTCCTGGCTACCCTCTACCCTCTAACCTCTCTGTCCTGTGTCCTGGCTACCCTCTAACCTCTAACCTCTCTGTCCTGTGTCCTGGCTACCCTCTAACCTCTCTGTCCTGTGTCCTGGCTACCCTCTAACCTCTCTGTCCTGTGTCCTGGCTACCCTCTAACCTCTCTGTCCTGTGTCCTGGCTACCCTCTAACCTCTCTGTCCTGTGTCCTGGCTACCCTCTAACCTCTCTGTCCTGTGTTCCTGGCCATCCTCTAACCTCTCTGTCCTGTGTTCCTGGCTACCCTCTACCCTCTAACCTCTCTGTCCTGTGTTCCTGGCTACCCTCTAACCTCTCTGTCCTGTGTTCCTGGCTACCCTCTAACCTCTCTGTCCTGTGTCCTGGCTACCCCCTACCCTCTAACCTCTCTGTCCTGTGTTCCTGGCCACCGTCTAACCTCTCTGTCCTGTGTCCTGGCTACCCTCTACCCTCTAACCTCTCTGTCCTGTGTTCCTGGCTACCCTCTAACCTCTAACCTCTCTGTCCTGTGTTCCTGGCTACCCTCTAACCTCTAACCTCTCTGTCCTGTGTCCTGGCTACCCTCTAACCACTCTGTCCTGTGTTCCTGGCTACCCCCTACCCTCTAACCTCTCTGTCCTGTGTTCCTGGCTACCCTCTAACCTCTCTGTCCTGTGTTCCTGGCCACCGTCTAACCTCTCTGTCCTGTGTCCTGGCTACCCTCTACCCTCTAACCTCTCTGTCCTGTGTTCCTGGCTACCCTCTAACCTCTAACCTCTCTGTCCTGTGTTCCTGGCTACCCTCTAACCTCTAACCTCTCTGTCCTGTGTTCCTGGCTACCCTCTAACCTCTAACCTCTCTGTCCTGTGTTCCTGGCTACCCTCTAACCTCTCTGTCCTGTGTTCCTGGCTACCCTCTAACCTCTCTGTCCTGTGTTCCTGGTGACCCTCTAACCTCTAACCTCTCTGTCCTGTGGTCCTGGTGACCCTCTAACCTCTCTGTCCTGTGTTCCTGGCTACCCTCTAAACTCTCTGTCCTGTGTTCCTGGCCACCCTCTAACCTCTAACCTCTCTGTCCTGTGTTCCTGGCTACCCTCTAAACTCTCTGTCCTGTGTTCCTGGTCACCCTCTAACCTCTAACCTCTCTGTCCTGTGTTCCTGGCTACCCTCTAACCTCTAACCTCTCTGTCCTGTGTTCCTGGCTACCCTCTAACCTCTCTGTCCTGTGTTCCTGGCCACCCTCTAACCTCTCTGTCCTGTGTTCCTGGCTACCCTCTAACCTCTCTGTCCTGTGTTCCTGGCTACCCTCTACCCTCTAACCTCTCTGTCCTGTGTTCCTGGCTACCCTCTAACCTCTCTGTCCTGTGTTCCTGGCCACCCTCTAACCTCTAACCTCTCTGTCCTGTGTTCCTGGCCACCCTCTAACCTCTCTGTCCTGTGTTCCTGGCCACCCTCTAACCTCTCTGTCCTGTGTTCCTGGCTACCCTCTAACCTCTCTGTCCTGTGTTCCTGGCTACCCTCTACCCTCTAACCTCTCTGTCCTGTGTTCCTGGCTACCCTCTACCCTCTAACCTCTCTGTCCTGTGTTCCTGGCCACCCTCTACCCTCTAACCTCTCTGTCCTGTGTTCCTGGCTAACCTCTAACCTCTAACCTCTCTGTCCTGTGTTCCTGGCTACCCTCTACCCTCTCTGTCCTGTGTTCTGGCTACCCTCTACCCTCTAACCTCTCTGTCCTGTGTTCCTGGCTAACCTCTAACCTCTAACCTCTCTGTCCTGTGTTGCTGCAGTGAACCTGGCCACAACAGACATCATGTTCCTGGTGTGTTGTGTCCCCTTCACCGCTACCCTCTACCCCCTTCCAAGCTGGGTGTTCGGAGACTTCATGTGTCGTCTGGTCAGCTACCTACAACAGGTGGGTCACACACCACACACACAGACACACACACACACCACACACACACCACACACACACCACACACACACCACACACACACACCACACACAGACACACACACACACACACCACACACACACCACACACACAGACACACACACACACCACAGACTGTCGGCTGGTCAACTACCTACAACAGGAAGACACACACAGGGGTCAGAGTTGGACTCAGCAGGCTCAAAGGGGATATTTGTGCTTCTAACTAAATGGAGAAATGGATAGTGATTACTGTGTGTTCCAGGTGACAGCGCAGGCGACCTGTATAACTCTGTCTGCTATGAGTGTTGACCGTTGCTACGTGACCGTCTATCCTCTACAGTCCCTACGCCACCGTACCCCTCGCATGGCCATGACGGTCTCTGTCTCCATCTGGATAGGTACACACACACACACACACACACACACTGTCACATTTATTTTGTAACATTTCCAGATCTAGGCAATACATATGTATCTGTCTATTTCTCTAACTCTTTATCTCTCTCTCTCTCTCTCTCTCTCTCTCTCGCTCTCTCTCTCTCTCTTTCTCTCTCTCTCTCTCTCTCTCTCTCTGTCTCTCACTCTCTATCGATCTCTCTCTCTCTCTCTCTCTCTCGCTCTCTCGCTCTCTCTCTCTCTCTCTCTCATCTCTATCTCTATCTCTCTCGCTCTCTCCATCTCAATCTCTCCATCTCCATCTCTGTCTCTCCATCTCTGTCTCTCCATCTCAATCTCTCCATCTCTGTCTCTCCATCTCTGTCTCTCCATCTCTCCATCTCCATCTCTCCATCTCTCCATCTCTCCATCTCCATCTCTCCATCTCTCCATCTCCATCTCTCCATCTCCATCTCTCCATCTCCATCTCTCCATCTCTCCATCTCCATCTCTCCATCTCCATCTCTCCATCTCCATCTCTCCATCTCCATCTCTCCATCTCTCCATCTCCATCTCTCCATCTCCATCTCTCCATCTCCATCTCTCCATCTCTCCATCTCTCCATCTCCATCTCTCCATCTCTCCATCTCCATCTCTCCATCTCTCCATCTCCATCTCTCCATCTCCATCTCTCCATCTCCATCTCTCCATCCTACCCCCAGGTTCTCTCCTGCTGTCAGTGCCTATAGCTCTGTACCAGCGTTTGGAGGAGGGCTGTTGGTTTGGTCCCCAGACATATTGCAGTGAAGTGTTTCCTTCTGCCCACCTCCAGAGAGCATTTATCCTTTACAGCTTCCTGGCTGTCTACCTGTTACCTGTCATCACTATCTGCTTCTGTTACGCCTTCATGATCAAACGCATGGGACAGCCCTCGGTACAGCCCACCGACAGCAGCTACCAGGTAGTTAGACACAACCTGTCTACTCCTTACCCTAACCTTACCCTTACCCTAACCTTACCCTTACCCTAACCTTACCCTTACCCTAACCTTACCCTTACCCTAACCTTACCCTAACCTTACCCTTACCCTAACCTTACCCTTACCCTAACCTTACCCTAACCTTACCCTTACCCTAACCTTACCCTTACCCTAACCTTACCCTTACCCTTACCCTTACCCTTACCCTTACCCTTACCCTAACCTTACCCTTACCCTAACCTTACCCTTACCCTAACCTTACCCTTACCCTAACCTTACCCTTACCCTAACCTTACCCTTACCCTTACCCTTACCCTAACCTTACCCTAACCTTACCCTTACCCTTACCCTAACCTTAACCCCTACCCTAACCTTACCCTTACCCTAACCTTACCCTTACCCTAACCTTACCCTAACCTTACCCTTACCCTTACCCTACCCTAACCTTACCCTTACCCTAACCTTACCCTTACCCTAACCTTAACCCCTACCCCTTCTAGGTAACAGCCCAAGTAGAACGTGGTGCAGCAGTCAGGGCTCGTGTCTCTAGGATGGTGGTGGTGATGGTGGTTCTATTCACTGTGTGCTGGGGGCCCATCCAGATCTGCATCCTGCTCCAGGCCTTCGAACCACACCTGCGCTCCTACGCACTCTACAAGGTAACTCTCTCTCTCTGTCTGTCTGTCTGTCTGTCTGCCTGCCCTACGCACTCTCCAAGGTAACTCTCTCTGTCTGTCTGTCTGTCTGTCTGTCTGTCTGTCTGTCTGTCTGTCTGTCTGTCTGTCTGTCTGTCTGTCTGTCTGTCTGTCTGTCTGTCTGTCTGTCTGTCTGTCTGTCTGTCTGTCTGTCTGTCTGTAAGTAAGTAAGTAAGTAAGTAAGTAAGTAAGTAATTTGAATTTGGTTAACTTTCTGAATGCATTGGAATTTAAATGGAATTGACCCCAACCCTGGCAGGCACTGAACAGAGATGGTGGAGCATCTTGAAGGCACGTGTAAATAAAGTGTTGGTTTGATTGGTTTTGTTTTGATTGGTTTTGGTTTGATTGCCAGGTGAAGATCTGGGCCCACTGCATGTCCTACTCCAACTCTTCTGTCAACCCTCTGGTCTACGCTTTCATGGGCAACAACTTCAGAAAGGCCTTTAAACATGCCTTCCCCTCTGTCTTCAGCCCGCAGGGCCGAGGGAGAGGGAGGGGGAGGGTGGGGGAGGCAGGGAGAGAGGGGGGGGAGACAGAGGGCCAGACCCCCAACGTGGACACAGAGATGCACTTTCTTTCATCTGGGACCTGAAGGCAAGCAGAGCAAACGTCTCATTATTTATTTACAGTTGTGTGTGTGCGTGCGTCCGTTAGCTAATGCCTGTTGTGATCTCTGAGACTGAGGTCCCAATGTGTCATGTGATTTATGTAACTCTGAGAAAATGCATTTGTCTCATGTAATATGTAATTCTATGTCTTTGTGTCTTCGTTCAGTTTTTTTTACTGTCTGATATTCCTATTCATTATATTAATCTCTCTTCCTATTCATTATATTAATCTCTATTCATTATATTAATCTCTATTCATTATATTAACCTCTATTCATTATATTAATCTCTCTTCCTATTCATTATATGAATCTCTCTTCCTATTCATTATATTAATCTCTCTTCCTATTCATTATATTAATCTCTATTCCTATTCATTATATTAATCTCTCTTCCTATTCATTATATTAATCTCTCTTCCTATTCATTATATTAATCTCTCTTCCTATTCATTATATTAATCTCTCTTCCTATTCATTATATTAATCTCTATTCATTATATTAACCTCTATTCATTATATTAATCTCTCTTCCTATTCATTATATTAATCTCTCTTCCTATTCATTATATTAATCTCTCTTCCTATTCATTATATCAATCTCTATTCCTATTCATTATATTAATCTCTCTTCCTATTCATTATATTAATCTCTATTCGTATTCATTATATTAATCTCTCTTCCTATTCATTATATTAATCTCTCTTCCTATTCATTATATTAATCTCTATTCATTATATTCATCTCTATTCATTATATTCATCTCTATTCATTATTTTAATCTCTATTCATTATATTAATCTCTCTTCCTATTCATTATATTAATCTCTATTCATTATATTAATCTCTATTCCTATTCATTATATTAATCTCTCTTCCTATTCATTATATTAATCTCAATTCATTATATTAATCTCTCTTCCTATTCATTATATTAATCTCTATTCCTATTCATTATATTAATCTCTATTCATTATATTAATCTCTCTTCCTATTCATTATATGAATCTCTCTTCCTATTCATTATATTCATCTCTATTCCTATTCATTATATTCATCTCTATTCCTATTCATTATATTAATCTCTCTTCCTATTCATTATATTAATCTCTCTTCCTATTCATTATATTAATCTCTATTCCTATTCATTATATTAATCTCTATTCATTATATTAATCTCTCTTCCTATTCATTATATTAATCTCTATTCCTATTCATTATATTAATCTCTATTCCTATTCATTATATTAATCTCTATTCATTATATTAATCTCTCTTCCTATTCATTATATTAATCTCTATTCCTATTCATTATATTAATCTCTATTCCTATTCATTATATTAATCTCTATTCCTATTCATTATATTAATCTCTATTCCTATTCATTATATTAATCTCTATTCATTATATTAATCTCTCTTCCTATTCATTATATTAATCTCGATTCCTATTCATTATATTAATCTCTATTCCTATTCATTATATTAATCTCTCTTCCTAATCATTATATTCATCTCTATTCCTATTCATTATATTAATCTCTCTTCCTATTCATTATATTAATTTCTATTCCTATTCATTATATTAATCTCTATTCATTATATTAATCTCTATTCCTATTCATTATATTAATCTCTATTCATTATATTAATCTCAATTCCTGTTCATTATATTAATATCTATTCATTATATTCATCTCTATTCCTATTCATTATATTCATCTCTATTCATTATATTCATCTCTATTCCTATTCATTATCTTCATCTCTATTCATTATATTAATCTCTCTTCCTATTCATTATATTAATCTCTATTCATTATATTAATCTCTCTTCCTATTCATTATATTAATCTCTATTCATTATATTAATCTCTCTTCCTATTCATTATATTAATCTATATTCATTATATTAATCTCTATTCCTATTCATTATATTCATCTCTATTCATTATATTCATCTCTATTCCTATTAATTATCTTCATCTCTATTCATTATATTAATCTCTCTTCCTATTCATTATATTAATCTCTATTCATTATATTAATCTCTCTTCCTATTCATTATATTAATCTATATTCATTATATGAATCTCTATTCCTATTCATTATATTAATCTCTATTCCTATTCATTATCTTCATTTATATTCATTATATTCATCTCTATTCATTATATTAATCTCTTTTCATTATATTAATCTCTATTCATTATATTAATCTCTCTTCCTATTCATTATATTCATCTCTATTCCTATTCATTATATTCATCTCTCTTCCTATTCATTATATTAATCTCTCTTCCTATTCATTATATTAATTTCTATTCCTATTCATTATATTAATCTCTATTCATTATATTAATCTCTATTCCTATTCATTATATTAATCTCTATTCATTATATTAATCTCAATTCCTGTTCATTATATTAATATCTATTCATTATATTCATCTCTATTCCTATTCATTATATTCATCTCTATTCATTATATTCATCTCTATTCCTATTCATTATCTTCATCTCTATTCATTATATTAATCTCTCTTCCTATTCATTATATTAATCTCTATTCATTATATTAATCTCTCTTCCTATTCATTATATTAATCTCTATTCATTATATTAATCTCTCTTCCTATTCATTATATTAATCTCTATTCCTATTCATTATATGAATCTCTATTCCTATTCATTATATGAATCTCTATTCCTATTCATTATATTAATCTCTATTCCTATTCATTATATTAATCTCTATTCATTATATTAATCTCTATTCATTATATTCATCTCTCTTCCTATTCATTATATGAATCTCTATTCCTATTCATTATCTTAATCTCTATTCCTATTCATTATCTTCATTTCTATTCATTATATTCATCTCTATTCATTATATTAATCTCTATTCATTATATTAATCTCTATTCATTATATTAATCTCTATTCATTATATTAATCTCTCTTCCTATTCATTATATGAATCTCTATTCCTATTCATTATATGAATCTCTATTCCTATTCATTATCTTAATCTCTATTCCTATTCATTATCTTCATTTCTATTCATTATATTCATCTCTATTCATTATATTAATCTCTATTCATTATATTAATCTCTATTCATTATATTAATCTCTATTCATTATATTAATCTCTCTTCCTATTCATTATATTAATCTATATTCATTATATTAATCTCTATTCCTATTCATTATATGAATCTCTATTCCTATTCATTATATTAATCTCTATTCCCATTCATTATCTTCATTTCTATTCATTATATTCATCTCTATTCATTATATTAATCTCTATTCATTATATTAATCTCTATTCATTATATTAATCTCTCTTCCTATTCATTATATTAATCTCTATTCATTATATTAATTTATCTTCCTATTCATTATATTAATCTCTATTCATTATATTAATCTCTATTCATTATATTAATCTCTCTTCCTATTCATTGTATTAATCTCTATTCATTATATTAATCTCTTCATTATATTAATCTCTCTTCCTATTCATTATATTAATCTCTATTCATTATATTAATCTCTCTTCCTATTCATTATATTAATCTCTATTCATTATATTAATCTCTCTTCCTATTCATTATATTAATCTCTATTCATTATATTAATCTCTTATTATATTAATCTCTCTTCCGATTCATTATAGTAATCTCTATTCATTATATTAATCTCTCTTCCTATTAATTATATGAATCTCTATTCATTATATTAATCAATATTCAATATATTAATCTCTATTCGTTATATTAATCTCTCTTTCTATTCATTATATTAATCTCTATTCATTATATTAATCTCTCTTCCTATTCATTATATTAATCTCTATTCATTATATTAATCTCTCTTCCTATTCATTATATTAACCTCTATTCATTATATTAATCTCTTATTATATTAATCTCTCTTCCTATTCATTATAGTAATCTCTATTCATTATATTAATCTCTCTTCCTATTAATTATATGAATCTCTATTCATTATATTAATCAATATTCAATATATTAATCTCTATTCGTTATATTAATCTCTCTTTCTATTCATTATATTAATCTCTATTCATTATATTAATCTCTATTCCTATTCATTATATTAATCTCTATTCATTATATTAATCTCTATTCATTATATTAATCTCTCTTCCTATTCATTATTTTAATCTCTATTCATTATATGAATCTCTATTCATTTTATTAATCTCTATTCATTATAATAATCTCTATTTATTATATTAATCTCTCTTCCTATTCATTATATTAATCTCTATTCATTATATTAATCTCTCTTCCTATTCATTATATTAATCTCTATTCATTATATTAATCTCTCTTCCTATTCGTTATATTAATCTCTATTCATTATATTAATCTCTCTTCCTATTTATTATATTAATCTCTATTCATTATATTAATCTCTCTTCATATTCATTATATTAATCTCTATTCATTATATGAATCTCTATTCATATTCATTATATTAATCTCTATTCCTATTCATTATATTAATCTCTATTCCTATTCATTATATTAATCTCTATTTATTATATTAATCTCTATTCATTATATTAATCTCTATTCATTATATTAATCTCTATTCATTATATTAATCTCTCTTCCTATTCATTATATGAATCTCTATTCCTATTCATTATATGAATCTCTATTCCAATTCTTTATATGAATCTCTATTCCTATTCATTATATTAATCTCTATTCCTATTCATTATATTCATCTCTATTCCTATTCATTATATTCATCTCTATTCCTATTCATTATATTAATCTCCATTTATTATATGAATCTCTATTCATTATATTAATCTCTATTCATTACATTAATCTCTCTTCCTATTCATTATATTAATCTCTATTCATTATATGAATCTCAATTCCTATTCATTATATTAATCTCTATTCATTATATTAATCTCTATTCCTATTCATTATATTAATCTCTCTTCCTATTCATTATATTCATCTCTATTCCTATTCATTATATTAATCTCTATTCATTATATGAATCTCTATTCCTATTCATTATATTAATCTCTATTCATTATATGAATCTCTATTCCTATTCATTATATTAATCTCTATTCCTATTCATTATATTAATCTCTATTCATTATATTAATCTCTATTCATTATATTAATCTCTCTTCCTATTCATTATATTAATCTCTATTCATTATATTAATCTCTCTTCCTATTCATTATATTAATCTCTATTCATTATATTAATCTCTCTTCCTATTCATTATATGAATATCTATTCATTATATTAATCTCTATTCATTATATTAATCTCTCTTCCTATTCATTATATTAATCTCTATTCATTATATGAATCTCTCTTCCTATTCATTATATGAATCTCTATTCCTATTCATTATATTAATCTCTATTCCTATTCATTATATGAATCTCTATTCCTATTCATTATATTCATCTCTATTCCTATTCATTATATTAATCTCTATTCATTATATTAATCTCTCTTCCTATTCATTATATTCATCTCTCTTCCTATTCATTATATTAATCTATATTCACTATATTAATCTCTATTCATTATATTAATCTCTCTTCCTATTCATTATATTAATCTCTATTCATTATATTAATCTCTCTTCCTATTCATTATATTAATCTCTATTCATTATATTAATCTCTCTTCCTATTCATTATATGAATATCTATTCATTATATTAATCTCTTCATTATATTAATCTCTCTTTCTATTCATTATATTAATCTCTATTCATTATATTGATCTCTATTCATTATATTAATCTCTATTCATTATATTAATCTCTCTTCTTATTCATTATATTAATCTCTATTCATTATATTAATCTCTCTTCCTATTCATTATATTAATCTATATTCATTATATTAATCTCTATTCATTATATTAATCTCTCTTTCTATTCATTATATTAATCTCTATTCATTATATTAATCTCTATTCATTATATTAATCTCACTTCATATTCATTATATTAATCTCTATTCATTATATTAATCTCTCTTCCTATTCATTATATGAATCTCTATTCCTATTCATTATATTAATCTCTATTCCTATTCATTATATTAATCTCCATTTATTATATTAATCTCTATTCATTATATTAATCTCTATTCATTACATTAATCTCTCTTCCTATTCATTATATTAATCTCTATTCATTATATGAATCTCTATTCCTATTCATTATATTCATCTCTATTCCTATTCATTATATTAATCTCTATTCATTATATTAATCTCTCTTCCTATTCATTATATTAATCTCTCTTCCTATTCATTATATTAATCTCTATTCATTATATTAATCTATATTCATTATATTAATCTCTCTTCTTATTCATTATATTAATCTCTATTCATTATATTAATCTCTCTTCCTATTCATTATATTAATCTATATTCATTATATTAATCTCTATTCATTATATTAATCTCTCTTTCTATTCATTATATTAATCTCTATTCATTGTATTGATCTCTATTCATTATATTAATCTCTTCATTATATTAATCTCTCTTCATATTCATTATATGAATCTCTATTCATTATATTAATCTCTCTTCCTATTCATTATATTTTTTTCTATTCATTATATTAATCTCTCTTCCTATTCATTATATTAATCTCTATTCATTATATTAATCTCTGTTCCTATTCATTATATTAATCTCTATTCATTATATTAATCTCTATTCATTATATTAATCTCTATTCATTATATTAATCTCTCTTCCTATTCATTATATTAATCTCTATTCATTATATTAATCTCTCTTCCTATTCATTATATTAATCTCTATTCATTATATTAATCTCTATTCATTATATTAATCTCTCTTCCTATTCATTACATTAATCTCTATTCATTGTATTAATCTCTCTTCCTATTCATTATATTAATCTCTATTCATTATATTAATATCTCTTCCTATTCATTATATTAATCTCTATTCATTATATTAATCTCTATTCATTATATTAATCTCTATTAATTATATTAATCTCTCTTCCTATTCATTATATTAATCTCTATTCATTATATTAATCTCTATTCATTATATTAATCTCTCTTCCTATTCATTATATTAATCTCTATTCCTATTCATTATATTAATCTCTATTCATTATATTAATCTCTATTCATTATATTAATCTCTCTTCCTATTCATTATATTAATCTCTATTCATTATATTAATCTCTCTTCCTATTCATTATATTAATCTCTATTCCTTTCTTCTGCCTGTCGAATATCCACTTCCTTATTAATATCATTCCTGTTGTTGTTGTTGTTGTTGATGATAACTGTATGTGTGCAGGTTGTAAATAATTACATCAGTGAAACATCATTTGTAGGAGTAATTTCTACAAGCATAAACATCAAAGGCAACATTGTTGTAACATCACACAAATTGTAACGGGTATTTCTCAAACCCCTAACTGAATGGGAAAACTAGTTGTGTGTTTGTATTTGTACAGATTTTGGACATAATTGATTCCATAAAATGTCTCATGATTTTTTCAAACCATGTCAATACATTCATTGACAATGAATTGACCAGATTAATTGGTCAAAATGACCCTGCTATTGATGTTGTCCAGTGTTTGATTCAATTACCTAGCTCTAGGTTGTATTTATATGTATCATTCACTGCAAATCCTTTGAAAGTATGTCTTGGTCATAAATTAGCACTAATTGAACCTTTTAAAAATGAAGCAAGAGATAGCGATATTGAGGCTATGGCAGAAAGTCATGGAGGATCAGCGACCAAGACTGGCCTGGAACAACAAACCTATTGAGACGGAAAGACAGAGTGAAAGACAGAGGGAAAGGGAGAGAAAAGCAGAATTGGAGAGACAAGAAATGAAGGAGAAAGTGAAACAGGCAGAGGAAACAATAAAAGCGAGAGATTGAGAGATTGAAAGAGATTGAACAGGAAATAGCATTTGAAAGAAAAAGAGACATGCGTACTGCAGAGAATGAGGAAGTCAAACAGGTTAACAAAAAGGTAAAAGAGTTAGAGAGAGAAGTTGAGAGATTGAAAGAAGACATGACAACAAAAGAGATTCAATACAAAATAACATTTCAAAGAGCAAAAGAAGCGTTTAGAAGACAGAATGAAAGAGTGAAACAGGTTAACAAAAATGTACTAGTGTTAGACAGAGAGGTTGCGAGAATGAAAGAAGAGATTAGATTGAAAGATGAGACTGGACCAGAGAGAAAATTTGATAGAGACAGAGAGAGAGATGGAGAGAGAGATGGAGAGAGAGATGGGGAGATGGAGAGAGAGATAGAGATGGAGAGAGAGATGGAGAGAGAGACAGCCCTCATCAATGAAAACAAGACGTCTGAACTGGAGGAAATATTGAAGAATATCAAGGAACAGCTGACAGAATTAGAAAATATGGAAACAGACGAGTATACATGGAAACAGAACCAAATGGCCATGGAGGAGAAGACAGAGGGTGAGAACGACACACAGAAAGAGGTAGAAAGAACGAGAAAAGAGAAAATACCAAAACAGGGACAACAAGAAGAGGAGAAGAAGAAGGAGATGGAGGGAGGAGAAGAAGAGGAGAGAGACAAACAGAAGCAAATAGAGATGGAAGAGGAAGAAAGAGAGAGGGAGAACAAGAGATGCAAGGAGATAGAAAGGAAGAGTATGGAGAAGAGACAGAAAAATATGGAAAGAGAAGAAGAGAGACAGAGAGAGATTGAAAGAAAGCATGAAGAAGAAAGATTTAAACAGCAAATAGAGATGGAAGAGGAAGAAAGGGAGAGGGAGAACAAGAGATGCAAGGAGATAGAAAGGAAGAGTATGGAGAAGAGACAGAAAAAATAGAAGAAGAAGAAGAGAGACAGAGAGAGATTGAAAGAAAGAGAATGGAGAAGAGACAGAAAAAAATAGAAGAAGAAGAGAGACAGAGAGAGATTGAAAGAAAGCATGAAGAAGAAAGATTTAAACAGCAAATAGAGATGGAAGACGAAGAAAGGGAGAGGGAGAACAAAAGATGCAAGGAGATAGAAAGGAAGAGTATGGAGAAGAGACAGAAAAAAATAGAAGAAGAAGAAGAGAGACAGAGAGAGATTGAAAGAAAGAGAATGGAGAAGAGACAGAAAAAAATAGAAGAGAGACAGAGAGAGATTGAAAGAAAGCATGAAGAAGAAAGATGTAAACAGCCAATAGAGATGGAAGAGGAAGAAAGGGAGAGGGAGAACAAGAGACAGAGAGAGAGAGAAGAGATAGACAGACGACAACAACAAGAGGAGAGACAGAAACAAATGGAGAAAGAGACTCAGAATCAGAGAGAGATGGAATTAAAAGATCAGCAACATAAAGAGATGGAGGAAGAAAAGATTGAGGGACAGAATGAACTGGAGAGAGAGAGGGAAGAAAAGCAGAAAGTGATTAAGGAAGCAGAGGAGGAGGAAAGAGAAAGAGAAGAAGAGAGAAGAAAGGAAGTAAGCATGAAGAAGCATGTAGTAGTTAATGTTAAAGAAAAAGCACGGGAAGTCTTCAACAGGCGTAAACAGAGGAGGTTAGAAGTGTTGAAGGGGGAACGAGAACAAATAGAAAGAGGACAACAAATCAGGAGGGAGAAGGAGGAAAGACTGCTGGAGATGGAAAGAAAACAGGAGAGGGCAAGACGACAAGAGGAGCAGGATAAAAAACGAGAGATTGAAATTGCTAGACAGAAAGAAAGGTTCAGACTAAGAGAGGAGGAGAGGCAGAGAGAGGAGGAGAGAGAGGAGGAGAGAGAGGAGGAGAGAGAGGAGGAGAGAGAGGAGGAGAAGAACCCTGAAGAGGAGGAGGAGAATGAAGATGACAAGGAGGATCTTGTCCCAGCTGATAAAAGTATCCGAAGGAGAGCTGTGGGCTGGGTGAATAAGAAGTGGGAGAAGAGGAACCTCAGAAAGATAGAGAGAACGTATCAGAGAGAGAAGGAGGAGGGCCATAAGATCATCAACGTTGGTAAGACCTGTTTTCCCTCTGCTTATGACATCATCATCATCATCATCTTTAGTCTCTTCTACACACACATAAGTTCCACACCAGTCATCATGTTGCATCATTGTTTCAATATAAACTACTGACCCAAAATGGACAAGCTGATCTGGTCTCAACTTAAATGTAATGTACAAAGGGAATGTAGAATTGAAAACCCAACTGGATCTCAATGACCCTGGTAAAAAGTAGTGCACCATAGCCTTTTGGGGGCCCTAAGCAACATTTTGTTTAGGTTTTTGAGTACATTTCCTCCAAATATACACTTTGCAATGGGAAGAGAAAATATTGCAGTTTTTAAACAAGTTTGTTGCAATTCTACCATGGGGTGGAGAGAAGATTTTACAATTATAGAAAACATTTCATGCAATTTTACACATTTTGCCATGGGGTGGAGAGAAGAATTTGCAGTTTTTAAGCTAATTTCCTGCAATTCTACACATTTTGCCATGACTAATGCCATGTTAAGATGATATCTGAATGAGAGTGACTAACAAAATCAATGGGGGCTCACTGCAGGTCAAGGCCCCTGGGCACGTGCCCTTCGTGCCTGGTCCGTAATTCGATCATGATTACTACAAGTTAGCTGGCTAGACTAACTTACCAATCTAAAATATGTTAGCTAACATGGCTAATTGAGTGACTGACTGACATACAAGAAAAATACTGCTGATTTAACAACCAAGTTTAGAAATTGTACCTGGTGTCATTTACTATTCTCACTCTCAAGAGTTAGTTGAGACCCCGAAAGAGTTCCTAAAAAATACACAAAAAAATATGTAAATGACTTGTTTTGACGGGGGGGGCTAGTGGCCATGGGGCCCTAAGCGATCGTATATGCCTAGGGCCGGCCCTGGCACTATATAAGGAATAGGTGCCATTTGGGACTCATGTTAAACTTAGGGTCAGGTCAATTCAGGACGGGAATTATTGCACTTTATTGACAAATACCATGCCTTGCTCAGTTGAAATGAGTATAGAATCATTGAGATCCAATTGGGGGTTCTGTTCTTAATTCCCTGTGTCCATTGCATATAAGTTGATACCTGATCCCCTAAGCTGAATGTGAACTCTGCTTCTTCTCCCCTCCCAGTCATCCCTGGACACATAGTGATAACAACCCACATCACCCGGGCCGAGAGAGAGAGGGAGAAGAGGAAGGAGCTCCTGAAGGATGAGGAGATAAGGAAGAAGCTGGAGGATTATCATAAGCAGTGGAGAGCCCAGTCCCTGCTTAGAAAACAACAGAAACGTAAAGAGGAGAGGGAGAGGATGAAGGAACAGTCCCTAAATGAAAAGCAGGAGAAATGGCTGGAGCAGATGAATCTGGAGGCTGATGCTCTAATCAAGAAGTGCAGCACCCAGTACATCACCCGCTGTCCAACCAAGAGCTTAAGCCAAGAGCCCGTTGGATCTGGAGATGGCCAGCAGGAGAGGCCAAGGAGGCCACAGGCATGGGCAGAGAACCAGCAGGGGGGGGCAGAGAACCAGCAGGGGGGGGCAGAGAGCCAGCAGGGGGGGGCAGAGAGCCAGCAGGGGGGGCAGAGAGCCAGCAGCGGGGGCCAGAGAACCAGCAGGGGGGGGCAGAGAGCCAGCAGGGGGGGGCAGAGAGCCAGCAGGGGGGGGCAGAGAGCCAGCAGGGGGGGGCAGAGAGCCAGCAGCGGGGGGCAGAGAGCCAGCAGGGGGGGGCAGAGAGCCAGCAGGGGGGGGCAGAGAGCCAGCAGGGGGGGGCAGAGAGCCAGCAGCGGGGGGCAGAGAGCCAGCAGATGGGGTCAATGAGCCAGCAGTTAAAGGCTCAAGAAGAGGCTGAGACAACAGAGCCAAAGTGCAAGAAAAAGAAAACTCCAGGCATCTGGAAGATAATTAAGATGGGGTAAATAATGTTTCCAAATGTTTTGATGTTTTACACTGCTAATATATATTTTGCCACTTTAAAAAGTGACATTATCCAAATGTGAGTGTTTAGTGTACATGCAACACACATGTATGTAGATACTTACCTGTCTCTGTGATTTCTTACAGCATTCCTAACCTGCTGTCTGCTGAGAGCTGCAACTCAACAAAGCCACAGTGCCACTGGGGTTACGCTGGTAATACATACAAGTGTCGCCCAATAATTCCTCCTCCTCTTCAATTCTTCATGCCTTTTTAAGCTCCTCAAGCCAGCAAGTATCCTCTTAATCAAGGCAACAAACCGTCTAAGGTCATCAACTCTCCTCCCCAGACCACAGATTATCATCTTTATCTGTTGAATTCGTCTCTCCTCACCACCTTACCTGTCCTAGAAAATATCCCCAAATGGACATGGTTTAAACAGAAGTCTTCCCCTCTGTCCAGTGGCTCCACAGACCAGAGTTTCTCATCTTTATTCAAGTTGAACGCAACTCTGATCATTTCCACCACCCCACCTGTCCCTTTTTTTATTTTTTTATATGGAAACCGAACCGAACCTTCATGGAAACCGAACCGAACCTTCATGGAAACCGAACCTTCATGGAAACCGAACCGAACCTTCTTTAACTATTTATAGTTAACCATGGTCCTTTTCTCCTAACCGAAGTCAGGGCTTCGTTCAAAGCAGAATGGCTCGCCGATGGTGCTACTTCCAAGATTAACTTAGAGGCGCCTCTACCATCATAATGCCCCATTAGACCATAGGTCTAATTGGATCTCCTCGCCGAAGCCAGGGGTTTCGTTCAATGGTGGGGGTTCTGGGAATTCTCCTAACCAAGGTCAGGGCAGCGTTTGGAAAGAGCGGTGAAAGTACCTCTATACCAGCAGGCACTCCTCAATAGTCGCCTACTGAGCCTAAGGATGATCATCATCGCTATCCTCATCCGAGCTCACCATCTTCCCATCGATTCTA
Source organism: Coregonus lavaretus (assembly GCF_964263955.1). Taxonomy (NCBI): domain Eukaryota; kingdom Metazoa; phylum Chordata; class Actinopteri; order Salmoniformes; family Salmonidae; genus Coregonus; species Coregonus lavaretus. The sequence continues at coordinate 160,281 of NW_028158284.1, forward strand.
TAGAAGTCCCTAAGGACATCCAGGGAGTACAGGAGAGCCCTCCTGCTGAATAGCTTGGCCAATCGTTTCCTCCGTAAACGATTCACCCCCAAGTTCATTAGCAACCTTTCATTTCTGATTGGCCACTTCCCTCGGGCTCCCAGTGGAAAACCAAACACTTTTACCTTCCTCACCTTCAGGGCAGCCATGATGTATCGAGCAATCGGGGTGTACCTAGCGACTTTCTCAGCAGCCGCGACCTCTAAGGTGTTTGAGGCCATTTCGTACCGCACAGTAACATCCACCACCAAAGCAGTACCATTTTTCACGAACACCAGGTCTGGTCGTCGCAACGCCCCGGCACGGGTGCTGCAACACATTTCTCTGGTGACGATCCATCCGGCGCTTTCGGCTTCACTTGCTAACAGGTCACACAGCTTGTGATGTCGCGAGATGCGACTATCCTTCACTGCAGGACACTGCCCGAGAATATGTGAGCAAGACTCATTACCAGATAGACAGTGGCGGCAGACCGATGGAATGTCTTTCCTCCCCCTGGCAAGTGCCTCTCGCGTTGGGTATACATTGGCTCTCAGCTGGAGACCTGCAATATAGTATCTTTGTTTAAATCCAACCTTGGCTGGATCTTTCAACCAGTGATTGCTGTTTCTGTCTCCTGCGAATGCCTGCACTCCTACTCCCTGCACTGCCAGGTTCTGCCATCTCTGAAACTCTCCTTGCCTCCAGTTCGGCTTGACTGGGTTTTTCATTGTTGGCATCACCAAGCTGGCGGGGTCTGTACTCCGGACAGCACCCTCATCCGATGTTTCTAGGGGAGGCAAACTTGCCTTGTCCCCACCAGCTCTCAGCCACATCCCGAGGTACTCCTTTGATTTCACTGTCCTGCGGGTAACTATCCGAGTGATGGCATCATCCGAATGCCATAATCGGTAGACCCTTCTGGCTTGGATAGATGGGATTTGACAAGCTAACTTTACGATACCCAGCCCGCCGTCCTGGCATCTAGAGTAAAGTAACCCGTCACAAGTAGACTGTGGAAGGTGGAACCATACCTTCACCGCCTTCCTGATCATCCCATCAAGTACATTGAGGATTTTTGGCCCTGACCCGCCGTTGTCCGCCTGATAAACCATCCTCGGGACCGCATAGGCATTCAACATCCTCACCTTCTGTGAAGGCTTCAGCGGAGACCGCCCAATCGAGCTAATCCAGTCACGAAGTCGCTCGACAGGTTCCGGTTCTATAATGCCTTGCCACGGACCCACTCTCAACCCAAGGTATTGGACCGACTCTGCTGGCCCGACCATGTGCAGCTCACCACCACCCATTATCCAGGGCCTACAAGAGTTTACCGAGAACACTCCCCGAATTTTCTGAGTGAGGAAACCGTGACACTTCTTGGGCTGGACCCTCAGCCCCGTCAGTTGGCAAAATTTTTCCAGAATCAGGATGTTTTTCGCCATGCCCTCCCATGAACCGCTCACCAAGACAAGATCATCAGCAAAAGCCAGGGTTGTGATCTGACGATCATCCAGCCTGTACCCCGAGCCGATACGTTCAAGAGTGTCAATCATTGGATCAAGGGCTATATTGAACAGCAGCGGCGACATGGGATCGCCCTGCTTGACCCCTATCCTCACGTCGATGGGAGGGGACTGCTCCCCATCGACCATAATCATTGTCGTAACGTTGGTGTACGAGTCACCTATGATTCTGACGATGTGTTCATCCAGTCCTCTCTGCTTCAGCACCTCCAAGATATGCAGATGACTAATGGAGTCAAATGCACGTGCAAAGTCCACCATCACCACGGCCAACATCTCGCCACTCGCCCTACTTTCCTTCAACAATCCTCCCAAGATCATCAAGTTTTCCGAACATCCAGGTGAGGAAGTAAATCCTCTCTGGCGTGGGTTGATGGGACACGCCCGCGCCAGCCTGTTTGTAAGGATGCGAGAGTATAGCCTCAATACCAACGACCCGATGGTAAGAGGCCTCCACCCAGACGCCTGGGTGCGCAAAGCCGGGTCAGCGGTTTTGGGTATCAAAGTGGTCCTGCACCTCTTGAAAGGCAGGGTACCCGATGTCAACCATACAGAAAAAGTACGACCAAGTTTCGCACCAGTCGGATCCCATTTTTGTAATGCCGTCTTAGTGATCCCGTCTGGCCCAGCTGCTGTTCCAGTTTTGATAGCCCCAAGGTTTTCACTTACTTCAGCCGCTGAGATGAGCGACCCGAAGACCCCATTGTCCGCTTTCCCCTCCGAATGAAACTGACCAAGGCCATGGAACGTTTCAGTCACCTCCCACCGACTTTTGAATGCCAAGGCAACCTCCAGTGGTGGTAAAGCAGCCACTACATCCCCATTACCATCTAGAATATCCTTTGCCAATCTGGATCTATTCATATCATACAGCACTTGTACTCTGTGATATTCCGACTGCTTGGCAATTTTCTCTCCTTCACTTGGCAATGTGACCTTGCGCTTCGCTGATTGGTTCAGTAGACCCTGGGAACCCGATCCCCCTCCCAGCAGCTGCTGCAGTTCCAGGGCGGACGAATTGAGCAAGGCTGGATCTTGCTCCACCCCCCTTAGGGATAAGGTGACTTCTCCAATTTCTACACCATCATTGGTATCACCACTCAGTAGCTCATTCCGGAGGATCTCACGTATCCCGCTCTGGGGTGTTGATGGTGCAGCCGGCTTGGACAGCAACCTGATGATATTACACTCACCAGCTGCTTCCTGGAGTATGTCACTCGGCAGCCTTCCACGCCTCAGTCTTCGTCTTTTCTGCCTCACCTGTTCTGGAGTTTTGCCATTCCCCAGGCTCACTGCAATCAGCCTGTTAATATGCTTATCCCCAGCCAACTCGTTGCTCAATCGAGTCAACTCACCTTCCTCCCAGGCCTTCCATCCTTCACCTCCATCCTTTTTCCCCTTTTGGATTGCTGCCTTCTCCCCCTCTTTTTCTTGGCAATAAAGAGCAACGTGTTTGTGTCGTTTGTGTTGGGTCAGCCCCGCAGCAGTTGTAAACCTTCTTGCACATTGACCACAGACCCAGTCATAGCCAGCCTCCAAACGGGTCTCTACCGGTCCCTTACACTTAGGGACATGGCAGGAAATGGAGTGACTGTTGCCGCTGGACTTACCACACGCCCGACACATATACACAACTGAAACGCCCGAATGCTTCACCGCATAATGCTTAGCAGCTTCCCCGACAGTTCCAAGTCATGTTCCACATTGCTCACAGCTCAATTCTAAGACAGGGAGTGATATCAGCAGGGTACTGCTGATATCCCCCCCATCCCACGATGCTAGAGCAGGTGCCCTTAATTTGCCGAAACACTGAGGCGCCAGCGAGCCCACGTCCCCCCTCGCGTCCGCGGGATCGGGGGGATCTGGGTCCGCGGCCTGAGGTTTATTGTGGAAGGCCACATGTCGAATAGATGTTTTTATTGGGTAGGGAGCACCCCTGTGGTACTCATCTCCCAGCGGTTCGGAGCCCCGAAACCGCCATTTTGCCTTCTTCGCTTTTCGCTTTATTCTCTCGCTTCTCTCGCTTCGCTCCTCCAAGCTTTGCAGTTCACATCCATGCCCTTGGGGTAGCACGGATGGGTCCATGGTTGATAACCCAGTCTGGACACTCTGGAGTGAGAAATGTTTCGAATTCATTCCCTGGCACTCGAGTGGTTAGGATTCGGCCGCCTAGCCATCGATTTTCCGTAAATTCCTTTATTCTCACAACACGGGTTATTCTGGGTTTAGCCCGTGTGTACTTAGACTTGCATGGCTTAATCTTTGAGACAAGCATATGCTACTGGCAGGATCAACCAGGTAGCCCCTCGCAACGTAGAGGTTGTACCTGGGCGCGCTAAGCGGAAGACAGCCCGGGCACGGTCCGACCCCGTCAGGGGAGGAGGCCCGGTTGCAATCCGCCGCACACCAAGCGGGAGGCCCAGAACTTCCCGCGGCCGGAGCCACGAGTGCCAGGGCGCCGCTCAAGAGGTATTTTTCTAGCTGGAGGGTTTAGTAGGAACCGCACAACCGAGCCAACAACAGGGTGTGAGAAACACGTGTCTCTGGCGCCGGTACATAGCAGGGTGGACCTCACTCCTGGCATAGCTGCCTGGGTGTGCCACTCCCCGAACCGGAGCACCAACGTAGGGCCACTGGGTCAGACGGGTCGACTTGGTTTCGCTCGGACGGTGCTCGGCTGGAGCGTATCGGGGAAGCGGGGGTAAACCGTCTCCGAAAGGGGCTCCACCGATAGAGGCGAATCCACATGGGGCGGGAGGAACCGTCCGTCCGAACACCGGCCAGAGGCCGGCCGACAGGGGCCCTCCCAGGTGGATAACGAATGCCAATCGGTCATTATATGGACCCCTCCTGTCCTAGACCTAGAAGATAACTCCCAATAAATTATGACAAAGTTTTAAGCTTGAATAAAATAATTAATTAAAAAAGCAATATTGTTGTTACGGTGTCGATTGTTTTGTTATGTATTAGAATTGAAACATCCAGTAGTCATGGTAGATGTTAGACTTTCAATGAGACACCTAACATTCCGTCAGTTTGCTACAATGTGTGACATGTTATATTAGAGAGTCATCTATACACATCTATTTTAGACCATAGGAGAAATATCAGATTGAAATAGCTTCAACTGAGTGCCTTTTGGGGAGTTTAACTTTTATTTCACCTCATTTTAACATTCTGCCATAAAGAGCACATGTTCAACTTAATAAAAAACATGTTTTCCCCATCTGGAGTAAGAAATACATACTATAGTAATTGCCTATTAAGTGCCAAATAAAGTAACAGGGTTGACTGTAACAGGGTTGACTATTTCATTTTGAATCGACCAGAAATCCCTGTGTGACAGGGGGAATGGAATGCAAGTTTGCCAAACAAATGTAAATTGTTGAAATCATTCTAGATCTTCTATCTATGGGTAACAGGGTTGTAATGTTATGCTTGACCCACCCAGTGGTGATTTTAGCATGTCAATGTTGGTGGGGGAAACTCCGGCATTTTTTATTTCTTCCAGATGCATGCCAGCAAAGCCACAACACAACACTAAACAATACATTGATTGCACTATAACGGTGACAAACGGTGCCCACAAACAAGCCTACATAAAGCTGTCCCAACTGCAGAACTGCAGGGTTTTTGTTTGTCCACCTGCCTCTTGAGGATTGAAAAATGTATGCACTCACTAACTGTAAGTCGCTCTGGATAAGAGCGTCTGCTAAAAAATGTAAAATGTAAAATGATTGACCACAAGTTCTCAATGGGATTAAGGTCTGGGGAGTTTCCTGGCCATGGACCCAAAATGTGGATGTTTTGTTCCCCGAGCCACTTAGTTATCACTTTTGCCTTATGGCAAGGTGCTCCATCATGCTGGAAAAGGCATTGTTCGTCACCAAACTGTTCTTGGATAGTTCGGAGAAGTTGCTCTCTGAGGATGTGTCGGTACCATTCTTTATTCATGGCTGTGTTCTTAGGCAAAAGTGTGAGTGAGCCCACTCCCTTGGCTGAGAAGCAACCCCACACATGAATGGTCTCAGGATGCTTTACTGTTGGCATGACACAGGACTGATGGTAGCGCTCACCTTGTCTTCTCCGGACAAGCTTTTTTCCGGATTCCCCATCCAATCGGAAAGGGGATTCATTTTGCAGAATATCAGTCTGTTCCTGATGTTTTTCCTGGAGAGAAATGGCTTCCTCGCTGCCCTTCTTGACACCAGGCCATCCTCCAAAAGTCTTTGCCTCACTGTGCGTACAAATGCACTCACCCCTGCCTGCTGCCATTCCTGAGCAAGCTCTGCACTGGTGGTGCCCCGATCCCACAGCTGAATCAACTTTAGGAGACGGTCCTGGAGCTTGTTGGACTTTCTTGGGCGCCCTGAAGCCTTCTTCACAACAATTTACCCTATCTCCTTTAATTTCTTGATGACCGATAAATGGTTGATTTAGGTGCAATCTTACTAGCAGCAATATCCTTGCCTGTGAAGCCCTTTTTGTGCAAAGCTATGATGACGGCACGTGTTTCCTTGCAGGTAACCATGGTTAACAGAGGAAGAACAATGATTTCAAGCACCACCATCCTTTTAAAGCTTCCAGTCTGTTATTATAACTCAATCAGCATGACAGAGTGATCTCCAGCCTTGTCCTCGTCAACACTCTCACCTGTGTTAACTTGGAATTTCCTTGTGGGCAAATTTTCTCCGCTCCGACGGGGAAAATACGCTTTGAACGGTCATCCAACTCAGAATTCCAAGTCGTGAACTCAGGCCTCTTTCTAGAGCTCCAACCTGAAGATCACTGACAGGCTGATTTAACCTTGTTTTTTCCGAGTTCGCAGTTGTCTTGAAAGCACCCTAAATCCAGAGAATGCCAGACTTTGATGACAAAGTTTGATGACAAAATTTGCCCACAAGGACCGCCGTGCCACCTTCCTCTTCAAATGAACACAGCATGATGTTGACATGATCAGTCCAATCAAAGCTACGGTAGATATAACATTATTTGACGTCATTTTATCTGTGGCCAATGACCTTGAGCCTTCTTGTATGGGCACTTCTAATGTAACTTTATAGCAGCACCCAAGGGGCTTGAATTTCCGAGCTCTCCCCATAGATTTTGCGGTGACGTAGTGTCCCCATGAGTAACAGAACACTGAGCCAATCACGGCGCAACTAGAGAACATTTCCAACCCCTACGCTCCATATTTTCCGCTGGCTGCCCCACCACCACAGAAAGCTCTGAGCTTTCTGCGGGGACTTGCTTCCATTCAGCCACAAGAGCATTAGTGAGGTCGGGCACTGAATTTGGGCAATTACGGGCACTGATTTTTCATACGTTCATATTGTCATGACAAAGTATATCTTTTGTTTAGGTATGCTCAATCTAAACAGTGTAGCCTTGCATTGTGGACGACTTGAGCTGCAACAGATTTCCACCACAATTTTCAAATGTTGCTACAAACCTTGGTATAGCGACAAAATGAAACACTTGTTCACAAAAATATTGTTTTCACATACTAGTGTTATTTAACACTGTTAATCATAGGAATTAGTGGTTTGGGTGGATTATCCTTTTAAGAGAATCATAGTTACTCCAGCCTTTTATCCACACTTCATTGCATTGAATGAGAGAGCTCCAGAGGGCCAGGGAGGTCTGTGGCCTCCCCAGGGAGTGTGGGCCAAGCCCCGGGGAGGGGGGCTTATTATTGGGTGGAAGTTATTGACGTTTGAAGGAAGCATTTTTTATGTATACAATTTAAATGGATAGAAAATAGCCAAAGTAAAAATAAAAATAAACTAATTGCCGTTGATTGTCCCTGAACATATTACAGTTGGTTTGAGAGTTCTATGTCATGTGGTTGCAAAGCTATTTCAGTTTTTCAGTTAACAAATGCACTTTTAAGAAGGTCCGTAAACTTCAAGTACACAGAGAATCTGCCATTGAAATGACTATAAAGTCACTTTTTGAAAACGGAACAGAGCTTGTTCGTTATCGTGAGCTGATTTAGAATATGTCACTTATATCATTCTGGCATGTTCTGTTGAAGAGGTATTGACGTGCATCGTCCGAATCTTCAATATAAAGCTAACTTATACTAAACATAAATCAATAGTTAGGCATTTAGCTTAGTTAGGTTATAAAAATCTAGTATATGATTTATGATTTTTCTTTACATTTGTGACATTGTTAATTAGAGAGCGAAAGAGAGAGAGAGAGAGAGAGACAGACAGAGACAAAGACAGAGCAAGAGAGAGAAAGATAAATACTGTGTGAGGATTATAATGTCAGTATCTAGGTTTCCATCCAATTGGCGACAGATTTTCATGCGAATATTGTAGAATCTGCATAAAAACAATATGCGCATTTTCCCACCAGAGATGTGTTTCCATCAAATTGACTTGTTCCAGATAAAAGTCTGAGCGTGATGACGTAGTGCACATAACAATATATTTTGCGGTTAAATTCCCATGTACAGAATACAAAATACAAGTTAAATGGGTTTCCATCGCATTTTCAACTGACTGATGGTTTTCTCACCAAAAAAGTTTGGTTAGGCCAACCAACCTTTTCTGAGTCAAGATTACTTTCGCAGTGAAAAAGCAAGCTGTACCTCTCAGATTATTTTTTTATTTTTACATGACTTAAAAAATGTAACATGAACCTAATAAAAATGAGGTTTGTGCATTAGGCCTAATATAGTATCATAGTATATTGGCTATATTGTCCTTCTCAGACCTTATTATATTTCAAAAGTCGAGCTTTTTTTTTTTTACTGGACTGATGTTACCTACATTTGATGGGCATGGTATTTTCAAGACAACTGGGAACTCGGCAAAAACGAAGTCAAATCATGACGTCGGTGATCTTCTGGTCGGAAAGTCGGAGCTCTAGAAAGATACCCACGTTTCCGACTTGGAATTCAGAGTTGAATGACCATTGAACATATTTTTCTCAGTCGGATCTCATTTTTCCCCGAGTTCCCAGTTGTCTCGAATGCACTGAAGTCGGAGATTTCCGAGCTCCTTGTTGTTTGGAACACGGCAATCTCTGCGGAGGGAAGGAGAGAGCAGCAGAGGGTCCACGTCCGCCTCTCACGGCCCCTGCTCTCTCCTTCCTTTCCTCTGGTGAGACTGACCAGAGAGAGGGGACAATCTTCCACCTGGTGGCGAAACTCGAATCGCTCTGCATCTGCCTCATGCACAAATTCATGTTGTTCCTATGACCAGAGAAAGTGAAATATTCCTTGATATTAAAATAGACACGACGAGCTGCTAATAATAATAAAAACGCAGGGTATCGATACACTACTCATTCATTGCTGCTGCAGCGCAACGGGAAGTAGAGAGAAGCACGTTTTATGTTTTGTAATAGTGTTGAATAAAAACAGTGACAGAGCTGAATAAACACTTAGACATTAACTCACTCATAAAAACAGCAGATCTTTGCTGTATTATTTGACAGTCTCTGTCTGGTCATGGTTTAAAAAGTTATGAAATCTCACGTAGGCTAGTATCAATCTTTGCAGGCTAGTATCAAACTTTGTTGTGGCGGGGGTCGTGGAAGCTGTGATTTGAGCTATCGGATTGTCCAGCACAGTAGGCGCACTCGATTTACCAACAGATCTCCCGGTCCGCCGGGTAAACGGAGTTTGAAAAATGAAATGGTTCAAAATGGGAATACTTTGCCTACCTGGTGCGCAGGGCTTCTGAATCAAGTGCACCTACCGCCAACAGGGCTTCTGAATCAAGTGCACCTACCATCAACAGGGCTTCTGAATCAAGTGCACATACCGCCAACAGGGCTTCTGAATCAAGTGCACCTACCATCAACAGGGCTTCTGAATCAAGTGCACCTACCGCCAACAGGGCTTCTGAATCAAGTGCACCTACCACCAACAGTGCTTCTGAATCAAGTGCACCTACCATCAACAGGGCTTCTGATTCAAGTGCACCTACCGCCAACAGGGCTTCTGAATCAAGTGCACCTACCATCAACAGGGCTTCTGATTCAAGTGCACCTACCGCCAACAGGGCTTCTGATTCAAGTGCACCTACCGCCAACAGGGCTAACAACAATAACACAATATTTTAGTTGTCAGTGTTTATTATGATTTGAGTGGCAAATGAGAATATAAAAAATCCAAATATGAGGTAAACTCCCAGCAGAGCCCCAAGTCCAATGGATATATCCTCTGGCATGTTGATGTTAATGTGTTGATGTTCTCCATATCCATAGTCAGAATGATTTTGCAGTGCATGGTGATCGAACAGGTTTCCTGTTATATTCATCAGAGGTGTAGGGAGGGTGAAGTCTGTGAATCCAAAAAATAGTAGTTATACAGATGATTAACAAAACATGCACATGACAGTACTCATACCTTGGTTTTTGTGGTAAATGTGCATGAAAAAACAGTTTTAATAATGGTTTTCATAAACATACCTTTTCCATAATGTAGAGGCCTATGGGATATTCACTGAAGAGGTAAGGGAGGAGGATGGTAAATCTGATCTGCATAACATACCAAGTCCCAATTGACATACCTTTGTATGCCTCCTCGTCTGTATACCTACAGACACAAAAGTGAGCAGTTCAGTCATCTGCACCCAATACAGCTAGCCTTCAACATATTCTTATAGCCTACAGTACATATTCTTACCTCTTTGTTGATTGATATCCATTGAATTGTGCCCATTTTCTGTTTTAGAAAGATTTGCACAAATATGAAAAGAAGAATCAGAAAACAATATCAATTTAGACCATACAAGGGACCAACCTTACCTTAAATTGAGGCGATCTTTACATTTTTCAGTGAAGTGCCTGCACCTGCTGTCCTTTCAAATTCAAATCCAAATATTTCAGTTGAGCAGTTAGGTTCCTGCCAGAACCCCCACCAACTAAGGAGGTTCCTCGATGAACCCCACCCCCTATGGGGTTCTTGGAAGAACCTTTTGGGTGCAATTTTCAGTGCCAAGAACCCTAAGATTCTTAAAAGAACTTTGAAGATCTTAGAAGAATCCTTCTTGATCTTCACTTTCTTGGCAATTTCTCGCATGGAATAGCCTTCATTTCTCAGAACAAGAATGGACTGACGAGTTTCAGAAGAAAGTTATTTGTTTCTTGCTATTTTGAGCCTGTAATCGTACCAACAATTGCTGATGCTGCAAATACTCAAATAGTCTCAAGAAGGCCAGTTTTATTGCTTCTTTAATCAGCACAACAGTTTTCAGCTATGGTAAAATAATTGCAAAAGGGTTTTCTAATGATAATTTAGCCTTTTAAAATGATAAACTTGGATTAGCAAACACAAAGTACCATTGGAACACAGGACTGATGGTTGCTGATAACGGGCCTCTGTACGCCTATGTAGATATTCCATTAAAAATCAGCAGTTTCCAGCTACAATAGCCATTTACAACATGAACAATGTCTACACTGTATTTCTGATCAATATGATGTTATTTTAATGGACAAAAAAACAAATTCTTTTCGAAAATAAGGAACTTTATAAGTGACCCCAAACTTTTGAATGGTAGTGTAGGTAATCACTGTAGTATAAGGGATCACCACATAGGGATCACTGTAGTATAAGGGATCACCACATAGGGATCACTGTAGTATAAGGGATCACCATATAGGGATCACTGTAGTATAAGGGATCACCACATAGGGATCACTGTAGTATAAGGGATCACCACATAGGTAATCAATGTAGTATAAGGGATCACCACATAGGGATCACTGTAGTATAAGGGATCACCATATAGGGATCAATGTAGTATAAGGGATCACCACATAGGGATCACTGTAGTATAAGGGATCACCACATAGGGATCACTGTAGTATAAGGGATTACCACATAGGGATCACTGTAGTATAAGGGATCACCACATAGGGATCACTGTAGTATAAGGGATCACCACATAGGGATCACTGTAAGGATAAGGGATCACCACATAGGGATCACTGTAAGGATAAGGTATCACCACAAAGGGATCATTGTAGGGATAAGAGATCACCACATAGGTAATCACTGTAGGGATAAGGGATCACCATATAGGTCATCCCTGTAGGGATAAGGGATCACAACATATGTAATCACGGCACCCAGAACCAAATGTTGGTTGTGTGCTGGTCTTTATTACCTGGAGGCCCATGCAGCTTGGCTTTCTTCACTGAAAGAGAGAGAGAGAGAGAAGAGAAAAGTTAGTCCTGTGTTCAGAAGTGACATGAAATTACAAAATATATGTGTTACTTCTTTCTATATTAATGACTGTGGTTTGTAGAGTTCAGAGAGAAAGACAGAAACAGCAGGAGACACAGAGATGTGAGACTATTGATAGACACACACACCGTGATGCTAAATGGGTGATTTGTCTGGTGCTGTTGCTCGGCACTGCTCGCCATGGTTCATGCCAGGTTAGCAGACTGATACTCAGGGCAGGCCCAGTGTCCTAGTTAGCACTCTGCCAGCCAGTCAGTCAGTCATTACAGCAGTCTCACAGTTGGTTGGTTACATCAGTCTCACAGTTGGGGGGGGGGGGGGGTCGGCAGGTGGTCTTCAAATGCTAACCTTTTCATCAGTGGCTAGGTAAACCAAACCAAAACATGGGTTGATGTCATACCTGCTATATATAATGGTTGTTTAGGGTGGGATTGGAGTAGGGTGTGGGGGGGGTCTGTGGGTGGCTTTTGACCACTTCTTTGGATTACTGACCTGTTACAGCCACATAATAGTGGCAGCTGGTGCCTTTCTGAAACATTATTTTTGCGTGGTAACTTTTCAAGAAGCGGACTTGTACTGGGCAATTCCACAATAACAGATTTACACTTTGACTCCGTTATTTCACTTTAAAACGTATGCCAAATAATAACCATTGGTTTCCAAGATTAACAAACCATACAACTCTATGCACAAGGACTACTTTTAACCATTTCCTCTGAAAAATGGGCAAAAACTAATTTAGTGATAGAACTGTGCAGATGCAAACTTTGGTAATGGAATTATTGTAAAATCTCCCTCCGTTTTTAACGTGACCACGTTTAAATATCTTCTCCGAATTAAGATTCAAAGATGTCTGCAGAAATAATGGGGTGTCAGCTATGACATGGCACCTTGAGTTCGAAAAAATCTATTTTGTTTATTGAACTACAGTAAGTGAAGTAGATTTACACCGGGTAACGGAATTACGGTAAGAGGAATTACATCATGGGTCCTTGATCTGTACTACACAGAAATGCATAATTATGGGTATGAATGGCATTCGGCTCATGTTTCACAAGTTTGGACATCACAGTAGAGTAGAGCACAGTAGAGTAGAGTAGAGCACAGTAGAGTAGAGCACAGTAGAGTAGAGCACAGTAGAGTAGAGCACAGTAGAGTAGAGCACAGTAGAGCACAGTAGAGCACAGTAGAGCACAGTAGAGTAGAGCACAGTAGAGTACAGTAGAGTAGAGCACAGTAGAGTAGAGCACAGTAGAGTAGAGCACAGTAGAGTAGAGCACAGTAGAGCACAGTAGAGCACAGTAGAGCACAGTAGAGTAGAGCACAGTAGAGTAGAGTAGAGTAGAGCACAGTAGAGCACAGTAGAGTAGAGCACAGTAGAGCACAGTAGAGTAGAGCACAGTAGAGCACAGTAGAGCACAGTAGAGTAGAGTAGAGCACAGTAGAGCACAGTAGAGTAGAGCACAGTAGAGTAGAGTAGAGCATAGTAGAGCACAGTAGAGCACAGTAGAGTAGAGCACAGTAGAGTAGAGTAGAGCACAGTAGAGCACAGTAGAGCACAGTAGAGTAGAGCACAGTAGAGTAGAGCACAGTAGAGCACAGTAGAGCACAGTAGAGTAGAGCACAGTAGAGTAGAGCACAGTAGAGTAGAGCACAGTAGAGCACAGTAGAGTAGAGCACAGTAGAGCACAGTGCAGTACAATCATAGAGATAGATAGAGGTCTCATCTTTGTATCTGTGTCATTATAGCGTCTGTGACAGCATAGCCTCAATGGTGCTGCCTATCTCCATTTTGAAGTAGTCTATTTTCTTCTTCACGATTGGCTGATCCCTCCTGATGACCTGGTTGGACATGACTCTAAAGGGTGACCAGGAGGGATCAGCCAATGAAGTTGGAAGTCCCACTCATTTGACTACATTCAAATGGTAACAGCCCTCAATGGCGCTGCCCATGCTAATAAGGCCTTTTGGCCACTAGAGGCCTCTATCATTTTCTATGAGTACAATACAGCTGAGCAGAGTAGAGTTCACTACAGAGCAGTACAGAAGAGTACAGTAGCGTTTAGTACAGTAGAGTATAGTTCAGTACAATATACTCTACTGTACTATACTCTACTTTTCTATACTGTAGTGTACTGTCATCTACTGTGCTCTACTCACTGTACTCTACAGGCTGTTAGATTTGGTCCAGTCCGGTCTGTCTGTGGGCGTTAACATCAAGACCAGGTTGGACTGACCAAATTTCAACTACTTTTCAATGTCCATGGTCATCCGGTGTCGGTCGGTGCTCAGTAGGTGAGGATGCTGGTTACAGTAAATGGAAAGAGGGGACTCATGGGTAGGTGTCAATGAGAGCTGGGAGAGGTGACATTAACTGGAGTGAGTGAGTGAGTGAGTGAGTGAGTGAGTGAGTGAGTGAGTGAGTGAGTGAGTGAGTGAGAGATTGTCCAGTCTCAGACTGTTTTAACACTCTTGGTTTGACTAAAAGACAAGAGAAAGAAACCAGTTTTGAGCTGAACAGTATGCCAGTTGAAGGGAGGACAGTCCCCGGAGACCCAACTGTGGTTCCTGACTATTATGATTTCCCTTTGGAGGCAATTCAGTCGCAGTAATTCGGTTTAAGATTTTTTGTAACTCCACTATCAACTTGGTAACGGAATTACGAGTTTGAATCACTTAATAATTCACAAACAAAATGATATCAGAAAAATCACTATAACTAATTGTTAGCTGACTTGTTACTTCTGTGGACTTTCATTATCCTCCCTCCTCACAGAGGAAATTAAAATACCTTAAAGTTATGTGGGTGTTTGGTAACATAATTACAAAGCACAAGGCAATATTTATTAAACTTACAGAAGGATAACGCTTTCTCCAAAACCAAGTATAACTGTTGATATTGGTAGGCAGGGGTCTGTATATAAATATAAAATATAAAACCAAAATCTAAATCTACACATAAAGGCAAAATGTCATCTACATGTGTTATAGAATAGCTCCCTTCTCACATTCCAGGTCATGCTTGGACTGGAACGTGCCAAGTCAACAGTCTATGCGCAGCTACCCAATAGCCTCCAGACAGACTTTCCTGAGTGCCATGTCATTAATGTGACAGATATGTACGGTATAATAAGAACAGGGAAGAGGAATAGAACCAACCTCTGACGCACAGCAGAGACATCGCTGCTGAGATTTTACCATGGAGCAAGAGTCCCCCTAGAATTTAAAAACAGTCATTCCGTTTCAATGAATGTACTCCCCAAACGCTTGTCGCGTCGCAAACTATCCTTTCAGCGGATGGATGATGCGCCGCTGCCATTCACTTCGATGAGGAGTTGGACGAACGCTCCTTCAGCTCACGATATACAACGATGGCGCACCACAATCAACAGGCAACCATCAGGAGGTTACGAATGACTGTCACAGGGACAAACCAATAAGAGTTTATAATTAATTAGAATAGGCGGGTCTTGAGGTAACGGTGGCCAATTGAAAACTGATCAAATGGAATCTGGTGCCCCAGGGAACATTAATATTTTAATATATAAATGTATATATATATAAAAACATTTTCTTTTGTGGTACTTTTACCCCTTTTTCTCCCCAATTTCGTGATATCCAACTGGTAGTTCCAGTCCTGTCCCATCGCTTCTATTCCAGGTGTAGTCCAGCAGTTAGTGATGGTGACGCACGGAACAGTTCGCACTGGACAGGTGCACTAGAGATTGTATGTTTGTTTGTACTGTTATGGCTGTTATGTTATTATTTTGTGTACTCACTACACACCCACATATTTATTTGTGTGGGAAATGTTTGTACGTTGTGGTTGCTGTTTTGTATTTCTTTGAACGTTAGGTCCATACAAAGAGAAATCACAGAACATAGGCTACCAGATAACCTTAGGCAAAAATAGACGACATAAAAGTAAAGTGAAAATAGTTCATAATGTCTTTATCAATTATGAGTAGCTAAACAATATCGACTTTTGGACACATGCGCAGGAGAACCCCTAGCTGTCAATCAAGCAGGCGCGGATAACCATTATGACGCTCAAGTGTTCCAAATGACGCAACAATACAGCTCCAGGCCAGGTAAAGTTTCTTCCTGTCAAAGATATTATTCAGTTCCACACTAAAACTGCGATTTGACAAGAGTGATTTGAGGTGAGTCAAATATTTAGCAAAGTTTACAATACATTAACCATCCGCTAGCCTACTTCACTTAAATCAAAACTAGATGTTAAACCGACATCTGTGCCCAATGGGATATCACAGTTCAATGTCAAACAGATTGATGCAACACTACTCTTTACATTGGATTGAAAAAGGTTCATATTCTTACTGATTGAATGGCAATCTCAGTCTTTTAAGAGGCCATCTGCAATTGCTACATCTATTTTGAACTTTATAATTAATGATATGTACCCATTGACTCTCCTAAATGTCTCATGAGCTTAGTTCAACTATCTAACCCCATCAGAACCCAAAATATGAGTTTGTTTCACTCCAATGTTTGGAAACAATGTAATTGTAAACAAACCCTGTATAGCTTAAACAATATGGTTAAAACGATCATTTTGATCTCATGGATGGTTAGTCCTTGCACAAATAGCTACGTCTATGAATTACTCCAGCCCCCATCCCCAAGCTGTTTATCCAAAAAGGTGACGGTGTGGCAGCTTTGTGGTTTGAACTACTGCTTGCTCCTTTAACATGTTGAGCTATGATCTCCATTCACTTTGTGTTATTTTGTGACAGAGAAAGTAGGCCGTGCTCTAAGGGGGGAACTTTTAATTTCTCTGAGGAGATGGAAACGTCTTCTTCTTCTGGACGATCTCCGTCTCCTGAAGGGATTGTCTTCTTACCCCCTCCTATCATGTGGAACAGTCTGTAAGTCATTCGTCACATAACCTAGCTCTGGTCCAGGGCATTACGTACGGCTTGATGAAGGAAGGCTCAGTGTCAGCAAGCCGTACGTAACGCCCTGGACCAGAGCCACACATTACCCACCTCTGGCCATCATGGACAGTCAACTCATCACATTCACGTACTGTAAGTCACAGTTGTGTGAGTTGTGTGATTAAAGGCAGTGTAATTGAGCAGAAGTTGAATTATTATTTAAATATTGTAATAAATTGTCAGAGTTCACTTCCTAAATAATGTGTTGCCATTCCTTTGCTCCCAGCTACAAGCAGGCAGAGATGGAGGTTCAGTTCCTGAGAGAAGAGAAGAAGTGCTGTACAGAGAAGGAAGCCCACATGCTTGAGGTGATGGGGAAGGATCGAACGATCCGAAATCAGAAGAAGGAGATGGACAGACTTCAAGTGTGCCTCTGGGAGGAGAAGAAGAAGAAGAGGAATGGTGGAATGGAGAAGGACGAGATGTTTGAAAAATTACAGTCTGAGACAGACAATCTCAGAGCCCTTTTAAAGGATGAAAGGAGCAGAAGAAGAGTAGAAAGGGGTGTAATGAAAGAGTGGAAGGCTGAGATCCTGAGACTGAGGGAGGCAGAGAGACTGAGGGAGGCAGAGAGACTGAGGGAGGCAGAGATACAGAGGGAGGCAGAGAGACAGAGACAGAGGGAGGCAGAGATACAGAGACCGAGGGAAGCAGAGAGACAGAGGGAGGCAGAGAGACAGAGACAGAGGGAGGCAGAGAGACAGAGACAGAGGGAGGCAGAGAGACAGAGGGAGGCAGAGAGACAGGGGGAGGCAGAGAGACAGAGACAGAGGGAGGCAGAGAGACAGAGGGAGGCAGAGAGACAGAGGGAGGCAGAGAGACAGAGGGAGGCAGAGAGACAGAGGGAGGCAGAGAGACAGGGGGAGGCAGAGAGACAGAGGGAGGCAGAGAGCCAGAGACAAATGGAGGAGATCAACAGACTCAAACAACTGGTGGATCTGCTGATAACGCAACTACAACTGGCCCAGGTAAGATATGACATTGTTATTATTAAAAGGCAGTGTATATTTACCCGGCTGAAAATGAATGGCGGTGGATAGCGGTATGCTAACCCAATGTTAACTTTTATGCCTTTCTCTCACCTTAACCCTTACCTTACCTTAACCTCACTGAAACTATACCTAACCTTAACCCAACCCTAGGTCCTGAACCTAACCATTACCCTAACCTTAATCCAACCCTAGGTCCTGAACCTAACCATTACCCTAACCTTAACCTTAACCCAACCCTAGGTCCTGAACCTAACCATTACCCTAACCTTAACCTTAACCCAACCCTAGGTCCTGAACCTAACCATTACCCTAACCTTAACCTTAACCCAACCCTAGGTCCTGAACCTACCCTAACCTTCATTTATCTCAACCCCTATGCCTTTCTTCTGCCTGTCGAATATCCACTTCCTTATTAATATCATTACTGTTGTTGTTGTTGTTGATGATGATAACTGTATGTGTGCAGCTTGTAAATAATTACATCAGTGAAACATCATTTGTAGGAGTAATTTCTACAAGCATAAACATCAAAGGCAACATTGTTGTAACATCACACAAATTGTAACGGGTATTTCTCAAACCCCTAACTGAATGGGAAAACTAGTTGTGCGTTTGTATTTGTACAGATTTTGGACATAATTGATTCCATAAAATGTCTCATGATTTTTTCAAACCATGTCAATACATTCATTGACAATGAATTGACCAGATTAATTGGTCAAAATGACCCTGCTATCGATGTTGTCCAGTGTTTGATTCAATTACCTAGCTCTAGGTTGTATTTCTATGTATCATTCACTGCAAATCCTTTGAAAGTATGTCTTGGTCATAAATGAGCACTAATTGAACCTTTTAAAAATGAAGCAAGAGATAGCGATATTGAGGCTATGGCAGAAAGTCATGGAGGATCAGCGACCAAGACTGGCCTGGAACAACAAACCTATTGAGACGGAAAGACAGAGTGAAAGACAGAGGGAAAGGGAGAGAAAAGCAGAATTGGAGAGACAAGAAATGAAGGAGAAAGTGAAACAGGCAGAGGAAACAATAAAAGCATTAGAACGAGAGATTGAGAGATTGAAAGAGATTGAACAGGAAATAGCATTTGAAAGAAAAAGAGACATGCGTATTGCAGAGAATGAGGAAGTCAAACAGGTTAACAAAAAGGTAAAAGAGTTAGAGAGAGAGGTTGAGAGATTGAAAGAAGACATGACAACAAAAGAGATTCAATACAAAATAACATTTCAAAGAGCGAAAGAAGCGTTTAGAAGACAGAATGAAAGAGTGAAACAGGTTAACAAAAATGTACTAGTGTTAGACAGAGAGGTTGCGAGAATGAAAGAAGAGATTAGATTGAAAGATGAGACTGGACCAGAGAGAAAATTTGATAGAGACAGAGAGAGAGATGGAGAGAGAGATGGAGAGAGAGAGATGGAGATGGAGAGAGAGATAGAGATGGAGAGAGAGATAGAGAGAGAGACAGCCCTCATCAATGACAACAAGACGTCTGAACTGGAGGAAATCTTCAAGGATATCAAGGAACAGATGACAGAATTAGAAAATATGGAAACAGACGAGTATACATGGAAACAGAACCAAATGGCCATGGAGGAGAAGACAGAGGGTGAGAACGACACACAGAAAGAGGTAGAAAGAACGAGAAAAGAGAAAATACCAAAACAGGGACAACAAGAAGAGGAGAAGAAGAAGGAGATGGTGGGAGGAGAAGAAGAGGAGAGACACAAACAGAAGCAAATAGAGATGGAAGAGGAAGAAAGAGAGAGGGAGAACAAAAGATGCAAGGAGATAGAAAGGAAGAGTATGGAGAAGAGACAGAAAAAAATAGAAGAAGAAGAAGAGAGACAGAGAGAGATTGAAAGAAAGAGAATTCATTCATTATATTGATCTCTATTCATTATATTAATCTCTATTCAGTATATTAATCTCTATTCATTATATTAATCTCTCTTCCTATTCATTATATGAATCTCTATTCATTATATGAATCTGTATTCATTATATTAATCTCTATTCATTATATTAATCTCTATTCATTAGATTAATCTCTATTCATTATAATAATCTCTCTTCCTATTCATTATATTAATCTCTATTCATTATATTAATCTCTCTTCCTATTCATTATATTAATCTCTCTTCCTATTCATTATATTAATCTCTATTCCTATTCATTATATTAATCTCTATTCATTATATTAATCTCTATTCATTATATTAATCTCTCTTCCTATTCATTATATTAATCTCTATTCATTATATTAATCTCTATTCATTATATTAATCTCTCTTCCTATTCATTATATTAATCTCTATTCATTATATTAATCTCTATTCATTATATTAATCTCTCTTCCTATTCATTATATTCATCTCTATTCATTATATTAATCTCTCTTCCTATTCATTATATTAATCTCTCTTCCTATTCATTATATTCATCTATATTCATTATATTAATCTCTCTTCCTATTCATTATATTAATCTCTATTCCTATTCATTATATTAATCTCTATTCATTATATTAATCTCTATTCATTATATTAATCTCTCTTCCTATTCATTATATTAATCTCTATTCATTATATTAATCTCTATTCATTATATTAATCTCTCTTCCTATTCATTATATTAATCTCTATTCATTATATTAATCTCTATTCCTATTCATTATATTAATCTCTATTCCTATTCATTATATTCATCTCTATTCATTATATTCATCTCTATTCCTATTCATTATATTCATCTCTATTCCTATTCATTATATTAATCTGTCTTCCTATTCATTATATTCATCTCTATTCCTATTCATTATATTCATCTCTATTCCTATTCATTATATTCATCTCTATTCCTATTCATTATATTCATCTCTATTCCTATTCATTATATTCATCTATATTCATTATATTAATCTCTCTTCCTATTCATTATATTAATCTCTATTCATTATATTAATCTCTCTTCCTATTCATTATATTCATCTCTATTCATTATATTAATCTCTATTCATTATATTAATCTCTATTCCTATTCATTATATTAATCTCTATTCCTATTCATTATATTCATCTCTATTCCTATTCATTATATTAATCTCTATTCATTATATTAATCTCTATTCCTATTCATTATATTCATCTCTATTCCTATTCATTATATTCATCTATATTCATTATATTAATCTCTATTCATTATATTCATCTATATTCCTATTCATTATATTCATCTCTATTCCTATTCATTATATTCATCTCTATTCCTATTCATTATATTCATCTCTATTCCTATTCATTATATTCATCTCTATTCCTATTCATTATATTAATCTATATTCCTATTCATTATATTAATCTCTCTTCCTATTCATTATATTAATCTCTATTCATTATATTAATCTCTATTCCTATTCATTATATTCATCTCTATTCCTATTCATTATATTCATCTCTATTCATTATATTCATCTCTATTCCTATTCATTATATTCATCTCTATTCCTATTCATTATATTCATCTCTATTCCTATTCATTATATTAATCTCTCTTCCTATTCATTATATTCATCTCTATTCCTATTCATTATATTCATCTCTATTCCTATTCATTATATTCATCTCTATTCCTATTCATTATATTCATCTCTATTCCTATTCATTATATTCATCTCTATTCATTATATTAATCTCTCTTCCTATTCATTATATTAATCTCTATTCATTATATTAATCTCTCTTCCTATTCATTATATTAATCTCTATTCATTATATTAATCTCTATTCATTATATTAATCTCTATTCCTATTCATTATATTCATCTCTATTCCTATTCATTATATTCATCTCTATTCCTATTCATTATATTCATCTCTCTTCCTATTCATTATATTCATCTCTCTTCCTATTCATTATATTCATCTCTATTCCTATTCATTATATTCATCTCTATTCCTATTCATTATATTCATCTCTATTCCTATTCATTATATTCATCTCTATTCATTATATTAATCTCTATTCCTATTCATTATATTCATCTCTATTCCTATTCATTATATTCATCTATATTAATTATATTAATCTCTATTCATTATATTCATCTCTATTCCTATTCATTATATTCATCTCTATTCCTATTCATTATATTCATCTCTATTCCTATTCATTATATTAATCTCTATTCCTATTCATTATATTCATCTCTATTCCTATTCATTATATTAATCTATATTCCTATTCATTATATTAATCTCTCTTCCTATTCATTATATTAATCTCTATTCATTATATTAATCTCTATTCCTATTCATTATATTCATCTCTATTCCTATTCATTATATTCATCTCTATTCATTATATTCATCTCTATTCCTATTCATTATATTCATCTCTATTCCTATTCATTATATTCATCTCTATTCCTATTCATTATATTAATCTCTCTTCCTATTCATTATATTCATCTCTATTCCTATTCATTATATTCATCTCTATTCCTATTCATTATATTCATCTCTATTCCTATTCATTATATTCATCTCTATTCCTATTCATTATATTCATCTCTATTCATTATATTAATCTCTCTTCCTTTTCATTATATTAATCTCTATTCATTATATTAATCTCTCTTCCTATTCATTATATTAATCTCTATTCATTATATTAATCTCTATTCATTATATTAATCTCTATTCCTATTCATTATATTCATCTCTATTCCTATTCATTATATTCATCTCTATTCCTATTCATTATATTCATCTCTCTTCCTATTCATTATATTCATCTCTCTTCCTATTCATTATATTCATCTCTATTCCTATTCATTATATTCATCTCTATTCCTATTCATTATATTCATCTCTATTCCTATTCATTATATTCATCTCTATTCATTATATTAATCTCTCTTCCTATTCATTATATTAATCTCTATTCATTATATTAATCTCTCTTCCTATTCATTATATTAATCTCTATTCATTATATTAATCTCTATTCATTATATTAATCTCTATTCCTATTCATTATATTCATCTCTATTCCTATTCATTATATTCATCTCTATTCCTATTCATTATATTCATCTCTCTTCCTATTCATTATATTCATCTCTCTTCCTATTCATTATATTCATCTCTATTCCTATTCATTATATTCATCTCTCTTCCTATTCATTATATTCATCTCTATTCCTATTCATTAATTCATCTCTATTCCTATTCATTATATTCATCTCTATTCCTATTCATTATATTCATCTCTCTTCCTATTCATTATATTCATCTCTATTCCTATTCATTATATTCATCTCTCTTCCTATTCATTATATTCATCTCTCTTCCTATTCATTATATTCATCTCTCTTCCTATTCATTATATTCATCTCTATTCCTATTCATTATATTCATCTCTATTCATTATATTAATCTCTCTTCCTATTCATTATATTAATCTCTATTCATTATATTAATCTCTCTTCCTATTCATTATATTAATCTCTATTCATTATATTAATCTCTATTCATTATATTAATCTCTATTCCTATTCATTATATTCATCTCTATTCCTATTCATTATATTCATCTCTATTCCTATTCATTATATTAATTTCTATTCATTATATTAATCTCTATTCCTATTCATTATATTCATCTCTATTCCTATTCATTATATTCATCTATATTCATTATATTAATCTCTATTCATTATATTCATCTCTATTCCTATTCATTATATTCATCTCTATTCCTATTCATTATATTCATCTCTATTCCTATTCATTATATTAATCTCTATTCCTATTCATTATATTCATCTCTATTCCTATTCATTATATTAATCTATATTCCTATTCATTATATTAATCTCTCTTCCTATTCATTATATTAATCTCTATTCATTATATTAATCTCTATTCATTATATTAATCTCTCTTCCTATTCATTATATTCATCTCTATTCATTATATTAATCTCTCTTCCTATTCATTATATTAATCTCTCTTCCTATTCATTATATTCATCTCAATTCATTATATTAATCTCTCTTCCTATTCATTATATTAATCTCTATTCCTATTCATTATATTAATCTCTATTCATTATATTAATCTCTATTCATTATATTAATCTCTCTTCCTATTCATTATATTAATCTCTATTCATTATATTAATCTCTCTTCCTATTCATTATATTAATCTCTATTCATTATATTAATCTCTATTCATTATATTAATCTCTATTCCTATTCATTATATTCATCTCTATTCCTATTCATTATATTCATCTCTATTCATTATATTCATCTCTATTCCTATTCATTATATTCATCTCTATTCCTATTCATTATATTAATCTCTCTTCCTATTCATTATATTCATCTCTATTCCTATTCATTATATTCATCTCTATTCCTATTCATTATATTCATCTCTATTCCTATTCATTATATTCATCTCTATTCATTATATTAATCTCTCTTCCTATTCATTATATTAATCTCTATTCATTATATTAATCTCTCTTCCTATTCATTATATTAATCTCTATTCATTATATTAATCTCTATTCATTATATTAATCTCTATTCCTATTCATTATATTCATCTCTATTCCTATTCATTATATTCATCTCTATTCCTATTCATTATATTCATCTCTATTCATTATATTAATCTCTATTCCTATTCATTATATTCATCTCTATTCCTATTCATTATATTCATCTATATTCATTATATTAATCTCTATTCATTATATTCATCTCTATTCCTATTCATTATATTCATCTCTATTCCTATTCATTATATTCATCTCTATTCCTATTCATTATATTAATCTCTATTCCTATTCATTATATTCATCTCTATTCCTATTCATTATATTAATCTATATTCCTATTCATTATATTAATCTCTCTTCCTATTCATTATATTAATCTCTATTCATTATATTAATCTCTATTCCTATTCATTATATTCATCTCTATTCCTATTCATTATATTCATCTCTATTCATTATATTCATCTCTATTCCTATTCATTATATTCATCTCTATTCCTATTCATTATATTCATCTCTATTCCTATTCATTATATTCATCTCTCTTCCTATTCATTATATTCATCTCTATTCCTATTCATTATATTCATCTCTATTCCTATTCATTATATTCATCTCTATTCCTATTCATTATATTCATCTCTATTCCTATTCATTATATTCATCTCTATTCATTATATTAATCTCTCTTCCTATTCATTATATTAATCTCTATTCATTATATTAATCTCTATTCATTATATTAATCTCTATTCCTATTCATTATATTCATCTCTATTCCTATTCATTATATTCATCTCTATTCCTATTCATTATATTCATCTCTCTTCCTATTCATTATATTCATCTCTCTTCCTATTCATTATATTCATCTCTATTCCTATTCATTATATTCATCTCTATTCCTATTCATTATATTCATCTCTATTCCTATTCATTATATTAATCTCTATTCATTATATTAATCTCTCTTCCTATTCATTATATTAATCTCTATTCATTATATTAATCTCTCTTCCTATTCATTATATTAATCTCTATTCATTATATTAATCTCTATTCATTATATTAATCTCTATTCCTATTCATTATATTCATCTCTATTCCTATTCATTATATTCATCTCTATTCCTATTCATTATATTCATCTCTCTTCCTATTCATTATATTCATCTCTCTTCCTATTCATTATATTCATCTCTATTCCTATTAATTATATTCATCTCTCTTCCTATTCATTATATTCATCTCTATTCCTATTCATTATATTCATCTCTATTCCTATTCATTATATTCATCTCTATTCCTATTCATTATATTCATCTCTCTTCCTATTCATTATATTCATCTCTATTCCTATTCATTATATTCATCTCTCTTCCTATTCATTATATTCATCTCTCTTCCTATTCATTATATTCATCTCTCTTCCTATTCATTATATTCATCTCTATTCCTATTCATTATATTCATCTCTATTCATTATATTAATCTCTCTTCCTATTCATTATATTAATCTCTATTCATTATATTAATCTCTCTTCCTATTCATTATATTAATCTCTATTCATTATATTAATCTCTATTCATTATATTAATCTCTATTCCTATTCATTATATTCATCTCTATTCCTATTCATTATATTCATCTCTATTCCTATTCATTATATTAATCTCTATTCATTATATTAATCTCTATTCCTATTCATTATATTAATCTCTATTCCTATTCATTATATTCATCTATATTCATTATATTCATCTCTATTCATTATATTAATCTCTATTCCTATTCATTATATTCATCTCTATTACTATTCATTATATTCATCTCTATTCCTATTCATTATATTAATCTCTATTCCTATTCATTATATTCATCTCTATTCCTATTCATTATATTAATCTATATTCCTATTCATTATATTAATCTCTCTTCCTATTCATTATATTAATCTCTATTCATTATATTAATCTCTATTCCTATTCATTATATTCATCTCTATTCCTATTCATTATATTCATCTCTATTCATTATATTCATCTCTATTCCTATTCATTATATTAATCTCTATTCCTATTCATTATATTCATCTCTATTCCTATTCATTATATTAATCTCTCTTCCTATTCATTATATTCATCTCTATTCCTATTCATTATATTCATCTCTATTCCTATTCATTATATTCATCTCTATTCCTATTCATTATATTCATCTCTATTCCTATTCATTATATTCATCTCTATTCATTATATTAATCTCTCTTCCTATTCATTATATTAATCTCTATTCATTATATTAATCTCTCTTCCTATTCATTATATTAATCTCTATTCATTATATTAATCTCTATTCATTATATTAATCTCTATTCCTATTCATTATATTCATCTCTATTCCTATTCATTATATTCATCTCTATTCCTTATCATTATATTCATCTCTCTTCCTATTCATTATATTCATCTCTCTTCCTATTCATTATATTCATCTCTATTCCTATTCATTATATTCATCTCTATTCCTATTCATTATATTCATCTCTATTCCTATTCATTATATTAATCTCTCTTCCTATTCATTATATTAATCTCTATTCATTATATTAATCTCTCTTCCTATTCATTATATTAATCTCTATTCATTATATTAATCTCTATTCATTATATTAATCTCTATTCCTATTCATTATATTCATCTCTATTCCTATTCATTATATTCATCTCTATTCCTATTCATTATATTCATCTCTCTTCCTATTCATTATATTCATCTCTCTTCCTATTCATTATATTCATCTCTATTCCTATTCATTATATTCATCTCTCTTCCTATTCATTATATTCATCTCTATTCCTATTCATTATATTCATCTCTATTCCTATTCATTATATTCATCTCTATTCCTATTCATTATATTCATCTCTCTTCCTATTCATTATATTCATCTCTATTCCTATTCATTATATTCATCTCTCTTCCTATTCATTATATTCATCTCTCTTCCTATTCATTATATTCATCTCTCTTCCTATTCATTATATTCATCTCTATTCCTATTCATTATATTCATCTCTATTCATTATATTAATCTCTCTTCCTATTCATTATATTAATCTCTATTCATTATATTAATCTCTATTCCTATTCATTATATTAATCTCTATTCCTATTCATTATATGAATCTCTATTCCTATTCATTATATTCATCTCTATTCCTATTCATTATATTCATCTCTATTCCTATTCATTATATTCATCTCTATTCCTATTCATTATATTCATCTCTATTCCTATTCATTATATTAATCTCTCTTCCTATTCATTATATTAATCTCTATTCATTATATTAATCTCTCTTCCTATTCATTATATTAATCTCTATTCATTATATTAATCTCTATTCATTATATTAATCTCTATTCCTATTCATTATATTCATCTCTATTCCTATTCATTATATTCATCTCTATTCCTATTCATTATATTCATCTCTCTTCCTATTCATTATATTCATCTCTCTTCCTATTCATTATATTCATCTCTATTCCTATTCATTATATTCATCTCTCTTCCTATTCATTATATTCATCTCTATTCCTATTCATTATATTCATCTCTATTCCTATTCATTATATTCATCTCTATTCCTATTCATTATATTCATCTCTCTTCCTATTCATTATATTCATCTCTATTCCTATTCATTATATTCATCTCTCTTCCTATTCATTATATTCATCTCTCTTCCTATTCATTATATTCATCTCTCTTCCTATTCATTATATTCATCTCTATTCCTATTCATTATATTCATCTCTATTCATTATATTAATCTCTCTTCCTATTCATTATATTAATCTCTATTCATTATATTAATCTCTCTTCCTATTCATTATATTAATCTCTATTCATTATATTAATCTCTATTCATTATATTAATCTCTATTCCTATTCATTATATTAATCTCTATTCCTATTCATTATATGAATCTCTATTCCTATTCATTATATTCATCTCTATTCCTATTCATTATATTCATCTCTATTCCTATTCATTATATTAATCTCTCTTCCTATTCATTATATTCATCTCTATTCCTATTCATTATATTCATCTCTATTCCTATTCATTATATTCATCTCTATTCCTATTCATTATATTCATCTCTATTCCTATTCATTATATTCATCTCTATTCATTATATTAATCTCTCTTCCTATTCATTATATGAATCTCTATTCCTATTCATTATATTAATCTCTCTTCCTATTCATTATATGAATCTCTATTCCTATTCATTATATTCATCTCTATTCCTATTCATTATTTTCATCTCTATTCCTATTCATTATATTCATCTCTATTCCTATTCATTATATTCATCTCTCTTCCTATTCATTATATTCATCTCTATTCCTATTCATTATATTCATCTCTATTCCTATTCATTATATTCATCTCTATTCCTATTCATTATATTCATCTCAATTCCTATTCATTATATTCATCTCTATTCCTATTCATTATATTCATCTCTCTTCCTATTCATTATATTCATCTCTATTCCTATTCATTATATTAATCTCTATTCCTATTCATTATATTAATCTCTATTCCTATTCATTATATTCATCTCTATTCCTATTCATTATATTCATCTCTATTCCTATTCATTATATTCATCTCTATTCCTATTCATTATATTCATCTCTCTTCCTATTCATTATATTCATCTCTCTTCCTATTCATTATATTCATCTCTATTCCTATTCATTATATTCATCTCTATTCCTATTCATTATATTCATCTCTATTCCTATTCATTATATTCATCTCTATTCCTATTCATTATATTCATCTCTATTCCTATTCATTATATTCATCTCTATTCCTATTCATTATATTCATCTCTCTTCCTATTCATTATATTCATCTCTATTCCTATTCATTATATTCATCTCTCTTCCTATTCATTATATTCATCTCTATTCCTATTCATTATATTCATCTCTATTCCTATTCATTATATTCATCTCTATTCCTATTCATTATATTCATCTCTCTTCCTATTCATTATATTCATCTCTATTCCTATTCATTATATTCATCTCTCTTCCTATTCATTATATTCATCTCTATTCCTATTCATTATATTCATCTCTATTCCTATTCATTATATTCATCTCTATTCCTATTCATTATATTCATCTCTATTCCTATTCATTATATTCATCTCTATTCCTATTCATTATATTCATCTCTATTCCTATTCATTATATTCATCTCTATTCCTATTCATTATATTCATCTCTATTCCTATTCATTATATTCATCTCTATTCCTATTCATTATATTCATCTCTATTCCTATTCATTATATTCATCTCTATTCCTATTCTTTATATTCATCTCTATTCCTATTCTTTATATTCATCTCTCTTCCTATTCTTTAGTACTGTAGTACTACAACAATGTCGTTTTAGTAAACTATAACTATTGAAGATATTTGACTAAGAGAGGTGTGTGTGTGTGTGTGTGTGTGTGTTCATGCACTGATCACGTTTTAGAAAACCCAACCATGATCGTTAAAAATGGATATCAACCAATGACTGCAAGCACAGTCAACTTTGGTATGTGAGATTGGCAAATAGGAAGCCGACCCATGCTGCTATAAAAAAAACAGAGCAAACTAGAATGCTATTTGGCCCTAAACAGAGAGTACACAGTGGCAGAATACCTGACCACTGTGACTGACCTAAATTTAAGGAAAGCTTTGACTATGTACAGACTCAGTGAGCATAGCCTTGCTATTGAGAAAGGCCACCGTAGGCAGCCCTGGCTCTCAAGAGAAGACAGGCTATGTGCACACTGCCCACAAAATGAGGTGGAAACTGAGCTGCATTTCCTAACCTCCTGCCAAATGTATGACCATATTAGAGACAGATATTTCCCTCAGATTACAGATATCCACAAAGAATTTGAAAACAAATCCAATTTTGATAAACTCCCTTATCTACTGGGTGAAAAACCACAGTGTGCCATCACAGCTGCAAGATTTGTGACCTGTTGCCACAAGAAAAGGGCAACCAGTGAAGAACAAACACCATTGTAAATACAACCCATATTTATGTTGATTTATTTCCCCATTTGTACTTTAACTATTTGCACATTGTTACAACACTGTATATATACATAATATGACATTTGAAATGTCTTTATTCTTTTGGAACTTCTGAGTGTAATGTTTACTGTTAATATTTATTGTTTATTTCACTTTTGTTTATGATATATTTCACTTGCTTTGGCAATGTTAACACACGTTTCCCATGCCAATAAAGCCCTTAAATTGAAATTGAAATTGTAGAGGGAAGTGGTGAGGAAAGGAGCTGAGTGTAGAGGGAAGTGATGTGGTGAGGAAAGGAGCTGAGTGTAGAGGGAAGTGAAGTGGTGAGGAAAGGAGCTGAGTGTAGAGGGAAGTGGTGTGGTGAGGAAAGGAGATGAGTGTAGAGGGAAGTGGTGTGGTGAGGAAAGGAGGAAAGGAGATGAGTGTAGAGGGAAGTGGTGTGGTGAGGAAAGGAGATGAGTGTAGAGGGAAGTGATGTGGTGAGGAAGGAGGAAAGGAGATGAGTGTAGAGGGAAGTGATGTGGTGAGGAAAGGAGATGAGTGTAGAGGGAAGTGGTCTGGTGAGGAAAGGAGGAAAGGAGCTGAGTGTAGAGGGAAGTGATGTGGTGAGGAAAGGAGGAAAGGAGATGAGTGTAGAGGGAAGTGATGTGGTGAGGAAAGGAGATGAGTGTAGAGGGAAGTGGTGTGGTGAGGAAAGGAGATGAGTGTAGAGGGAAGTGGTGTGGTGAGGAAAGGAGGAAAGGAGATGAGTGTAGAGGGAAGTGGTGTGGTGAGGAAAGGAGATGAGTGTAGAGGGAAGTGATGTGGTGAGGAAGGAGGAAAGGAGATGAGTGTAGAGGGAAGTGATGTGGTGAGGAAAGGAGATGAGTGTAGAGGGAAGTGGTCTGGTGAGGAAAGGAGGAAAGGAGCTGAGTGTAGAGGGAAGTGATGTGGTGAGGAAAGGAGGAAAGGAGATGAGTGTAGAGGGAAGTGATGTGGTGAGGAAAGGAGATGAGTGTAGAGGGAAGTGATGTGGTGAGGAAAGGAGATGAGTGTAGAGGGAAGTGATGTGGTGAGGAAAGGAGATGAGTGTAGAGGGAAGTGATGTGGTGAGGAAAGGAGATGAGTGTAGAGGGAAGTGATGTGGTGAGGAAAGGAGGAAAGGAGATGAGTGTAGAGGGAAGTGGTGTGGTGAGGAAAGGAGGAAAGGAGATGAGTGTAGAGGGAAGTGATGTGGTGAGGAAAGGAGATGAGTGTAGAGGGAAGTGAAGTGGTGAGGAAAGGAGGAAAGGAGCTGAGTGTAGAGGGAAG
The DNA here is from genome assembly GCF_964263955.1 of Coregonus lavaretus. NCBI lineage: Eukaryota > Metazoa > Chordata > Actinopteri > Salmoniformes > Salmonidae > Coregonus > Coregonus lavaretus. The sequence goes on from NW_028158284.1 coordinate 191,997, forward strand.
TGATGTGGTGAGGAAAGGAGGAAAGGAGATGAGTGTAGAGGGAAGTGATGTGGTGAGGAAAGGAGATGAGTGTAGAGGGAAGTGAAGTGGTGAGGAAAGGAGGAAAGGAGCTGAGTGTAGAGGGAAGTGGTGTGGTGAGGAAAGGAGATGAGTGTAGAGGGAAGTGAAGTGGTGAGGAAAGGAGGAAAGGAGCTGAGTGTAGAGGGAAGTGATGTGGTGAGGAAAGGAGATGAGTGTAGAGGGAAGTGATGTGGTGAGGAAAGGAGATGAGTGTAGAGGGAAGTGATGTGGTGAGGAAAGGAGGAAAGGAGATGAGTGTAGAGGGAAGTGGTGTGGTGAGGAAAGGAGGAAAGGAGATGAGTGTAGAGGGAAGTGATGTGGTGAGGAAAGGAGATGAGTGTAGAGGGAAGTGATGTGGTGAGGAAAGGAGATGAGTGTAGAGGGAAGTGATGTGGTGAGGAAAGGAGATGAGTGTAGAGGGAAGTGATGTGGTGAGGAAAGGAGGAAAGGAGATGAGTGTAGAGGGAAGTGATGTGGTGAGGAAAGGAGGAAAGGAGATGAGTGTAGAGGGAAGTGGTGAGGAAAGGAGCTGAGTGTAGAGGGAAGTGATGTGGTGAGGAAAGGAGATGAGTGTAGAGGGAAGTGGTGTGGTGAGGAAAGGAGATGAGTGTAGAGGGAAGTGGTGAGGAAAGGAGCTGAGTGTAGAGGGAAGTGATGTGGTGAGGAAAGGAGATGAGTGTAGAGGGAAGTGGTGAGGAAAGGAGCTGAGTGTAGAGGGAAGTGATGTGGTGAGGAAAGGAGATGAGTGTAGAGGGAAGTGGTGAGGAAAGGAGCTGAGTGTAGAGGGAAGTGATGTGGTGAGGAAAGGAGCTGAGTGTAGAGGGAAGTGATGTGGTGAGGAAAGGAGCTGAGTGTAGAGGGAAGTGGTGAGGAAAGGAGCTGAGTGTAGAGGGAAGTGGTGAGGAAAGGAGCTGAGTGTAGAGGGGAGTGATGTGGTGAGGAAGGAGGAAAGGAGATGAGTGTAGAGGGAAGTGGTGTGGTGAGGAAAGGAGCTGAGTGTAGAGGGAAGTGATGTGGTGAGGAAAGGAGCTGAGTGTAGAGGGAAGTGATGTGGTGAGGAAAGGAGCTGAGTGTAGAGGGAAGTGATGTGGTGAGGAAAGGAGCTGAGTGTAGAGGGAAGTGGTGTGGTGAGGAAAGGAGCTGAGTGTAGAGGGAAGTGGTGTGGTGAGGAAAGGAGATGAGTGTAGAGGGAAGTGAAGTGGTGAGGAAAGGAGCTGAGTGTAGAGGGAAGTGGTGTGGTGAGGAAAGGAGATGAGTGTAGAGGGAAGTGGTGTGGTGAGGAAAGGAGGAAATGAGATGAGTGTAGAGGGAAGTGATGTGGTGAGGAAAGGAGATGAGTGTAGAGGGAAGTGATGTGGTGAGGAAAGGAGGAAAGGAGATGAGTGTAGAGGGAAGTGATGTGGTGAGGAAAGGAGATGAGTGTAGAGGGAAGTGATGTGGTGAGGAAAGGAGATGAGTGTAGAGGGAAGTGGTGTGGTGAGGAAAGGAAAGGAGGAAAGGAGATGAGTGTAGAGGGAAGTGATGTGGTGAGGAAAGGAGGAAAGGAGATGAGTGTAGAGGGAAGTGGTCTGGTGAGGAAAGGAGATGAGTGTAGAGGGAAGTGATGTGGTGAGGAAAGGAGATGAGTGTAGAGGGAAGTGATGTGGTGAGGAAAGGAGGAAAGGAGATGAGTGTAGAGGGAAGTGATGTGGTGAGGAAAGGAGGAAAGGAGATGAGTGTAGAGGGAAGTGATGTGGTGAGGAAAGGAGATGAGTGTAGAGGGAAGTGATGTGGTGAGGAAAGGAGCTGAGTGTAGAGGGAAGTGAAGTGGTGAGGAAAGGAGATGAGTGTAGAGGGAAGTGATGTGGTGAGGAAAGGAGATGAGTGTAGAGGGAAGTGGTGTGGTGAGGAAAGGAAAGGAGGAAAGGAGATGAGTGTAGAGGGAAGTGGTGTGGTGAGGAAAGGAAAGGAGGAAAGGAGATGAGTGTAGAGGGAAGTGATGTGGTGAGGAAAGGAGATGAGTGTAGAGGGAAGTGGTGTGGTGAGGAAAGGAGCTGAGTGTAGAGGGAAGTGGTGTGGTGAGGAAAGGAGATGAGTGTAGAGGGAAGTGATGTGGTGAGGAAAGGAGATGAGTGTAGAGGGAAGTGGTGTGGTGAGGAATTGCCTCTTGAGTGGTGAGGTTTTAATGGGTGTAGGGTTAGTTGGTAGGGCAATATTACTGCTGTTAGGTCCTCTTGAGTGGAGAGGTTTTAATGGGTGTAGGTTTGGTTGCATTTATTATGGATCCCCATTAGTTCCTGCCAAGGCAGCAGCTACTCTTCCTGGGGTTTATTATGGATCCCCATTAGTTCCTCCCAAGGCAGCAGCTACTCTTCCTGGGGTTTATTATGGATCCCCATTAGTTCCTGCCAAGGCAGCAGCTACTCTTCCTGGGGTTTGTTATGGATCCCCATTAGTTCCTGCCAAGGCAGCAGCTACTCTTCCTGGGGTTTATTATGGATCCCCATTAGTTCCTGCCAAGGCAGCAGCTACTCTTCCTGGGGTTTATTATGGATCCCCATTAGTTCCTGCCAAGGCAGCAGCTACTCTTCCTGGGGTTTATTATGGATCCCCATTAGTTCCTGCCAAGGCAGCAGCTACTCTTCCTGGGGTTTATTATGGATCCCCATTAGCTGCTGCCAAGGCAGAAGCTACTCTTCCTGTTGTCCGGAAAAATTAAGGCAATTATAAAAAATAAAAAAATTACAATACATTCATAACAGATTTCACAACACTCTAAGTGTGTTCCCTCAGGCCCCTACTCTACTACCACATATCTACAACACTAAATCCATGTGTACGTGTTTGTATAGTGCGTATGTTATCGTGTGTCTGTGCCTATGTTTGTGTTGCTTCACAGTCCCCGCTGTTCCATAAGGTGTATTTTTATCTGTTTTTAAATCTGATTCTACTGCTTGCATCAGTTACCTGATGTGGAATAGAGTTCCATGTAGTCATGGCTCTATGTAGTACTGTGCGCCTCCCATAGTCTGTTCTGGACTTGGGGACTGTGAAGAGACCTTTGGTGGCATGTGTTGTGGGGTATGCATGGGTGTCTGAGCTGTGTGCTAGTCGTTTAAACAGACAGCTCGGTGCTTTCAACCTCTCACAAATACAAGCAGTGATGAAGTCAATCTCTCCTCCACTTTGAGCCAGGAGAGATTGACATGCATATTATTAATGTTAGCTCTTTATTAATGTTAGCTCTTTATTAATGTTAGCTCTTTATTAATGTTAGCTCTCTACCTGCATGTTAAATGTGCAAACAGACGGGAAAAAAAACTCTAGACCACCTTTACTCCACACACAGAGACGCATACAAAGCTCTCCCTCACCCTCCATTTGGCAAATCTGACCATAATTCTATCCTCCTGATTCCTGCTTATAAGCAAAAACTAAAGCAGGAAGCACCGGTGACTCGGTTAATACAGAAGTGGTCAGATGACGCAGATGCTAAGCTACAGGACTGTTTTGCTAGCACAGACTGGAACATGTTCCGTGATTCTTCAGACAGCATTGAGGAGTACACCACATCAGTCACTGGCTTCATCAATAAGTGCATCGATGATGTCGTCCCCACAGTGACCGTACGTACATACCCCAACCAGAAGCCATGGATTACAGGAAACATCCGCACTGAGCTAAAGGGTAGAGCTGCCTCTTTCAAGGAGCGGGACTCTAACCAGGACGCTTATAAGAAATCCCGCTATGCCCTCCGATGAACCATCAAACAGGCAAAGATCTAATCGGACTACACCGGCTCCGACGCTCCACATTGATCTGGTACTGGTACTCCCTATATATAGCTCCACATTGATCTGGTACTGGTACTCCCTGTATATAGCTCCACATTGATCTGGTACTGGTACTCCCTGTATATAGCTCCACATTGATCTGGTAGTGGTACTTCCTGTATATAGCTCCACATTGATCTGGTACTGGTACTCCCTGTATATAGCTCCACATTGATCTGGTACTGGTACTTCCTGTATATAGATCCACATTGATCTGGTACTGGTACTCCCTGTATATAGCTCCACATTGATCTGGTACTGGTACTTCCTGTATATAGATCCACATTGATCTGGTACTGGTACTCCCTGTATATAGCTCCACATTGATCTGGTACTGGTACTCCCTGTATATAGCTCCACATTGATCTGGTACTCCCTGTATATAGCTCCACATTGATCTGGTACTCCCTGTATATAGCTCCACATTGATCTGGTACTGGTACTCCCTGTATATAGATCCACATTGATCTGGTACTGGTACTCCCTGTATATAGCTCCACATTGATCTGGTACTGGTACTCCCTGTATATAGCTCCACATTGATCTGGTACTCCCTGTATATAGCTCCACATTGATATGGTCCTGGTACTCCCTGTATATAGCTCCACATTGATCTGGTACTTCCTGTATATAGCTCCACATTGATCTGGTACTGGTACTCCCTGTATATAGCTCCACATTGATCTGGTACTGGTACTCCCTGTATATAGCTCCACATTGATCTGGTACTGGTACTCCCTGTATATAGCTCCACATTGATCTGGTACTGTTACTCCCTGTATATAGCTCCACATTGATCTGGTACTGGTACTCCCTGTATATAGATCCACATTGATCTGGTACTGGTACTTCCTGTATATAGCTCCACATTGATCTGGTACTGGTACTCCCTGTATATAGCTCCACATTGATCTGGTACTGGTACTCCCTGTATATAGCTCCACATTGATCTGGTACTGGTACTCCCTGTATATAGCTCCACATTGATCTGGTACTGGTACTCCCTGTATATAGCTCCACATTGATCTGGTGCTGGTACTCCCTGTATATAGCTCCACATTGATCTGGTACTGGTACTCCCTGTATATAGCTCTACATTGATCTGGTACTGGTACTCCCTGTATATAGCTCCACATTGATCTGGTACTGGTACTTCCTGTATATAGCTCCACATTGATCTGGTACTGGTACTCCCTGTATATAGCTCCACATTGATCTGGTACTGGTACTCCCTGTATATAGCTCCACATTGATCTGGTACTGGTACTCCCTGTATATAGCTCCACATTGATCTGGTACTGGTACTCCCTGTATATAGCTCCACATTGATCTGGTACTGGTACTCCCTGTATATAGCTCTACATTGATCTGGTACTGGTACTCCCTGTATATAGCTCCACATTGATCTGGTACTTCCTGTATATAGCTCCACATTGATCTGGTACTTCCTGTATATAGCTCCACATTGATCTGGTACTGGTACTCCCTGTATATAGCTCCACATTGATCTGGTACTGGTACTCCCTGTATCTAGCTCCACATTGATCTGGTCCTGGTACTCTCTGTATATAGCTCCACATTGATCTGGTACTGGTACTTCCTGTATATAGCTCCACATTGATCTGGTACTGGTACTCCCTGTATATAGCTCCACATTGATCTGGTACTGGTACTCCCTGTATATAGCTCTACATTGATCTGGTACTGGTACTTCCTGTATATAGCTCCACATTGATCTGGTACTTCCTGTATATAGCTCCACATTGATCTGGTACTGGTACTCCCTGTATATAGCTCCACATTGATCTGGTACTGGTACTCCCTGTATCTAGCTCCACATTGATCTGGTCCTGGTACTCTCTGTATATAGCTCCACATTGATCTGGTACTGGTACTTCCTGTATATAGCTCCACATTGATCTGGTACTGGTACTCCCTGTATATAGCTCCACATTGATCTGGTACTGGTACTCCCTGTATATAGCTCCAGATTGATCTGGTAGTGGTACTCCCTGTATATAGCCCACATTGATCTGGTACTGGTACTTCCTGTATATAGCTCCACATTGATCTGGTACTTCCTGTATATAGCTCCACATTGATCTGGTACTGGTACTCCCTGTATATAGCTCCACATTGATCTGGTACTGGTACTCCCTGTATATAGCTCTACATTGATCTGGTACTGGTACTCTCTGTATATAGCTCCACATTGATCTGGTACTGGTACTTCCTGTATATAGCTCCACATTGATCTGGTACTGGTACTCTCTGTATATAGCTCCACATTGATCTGGTACTGGTACTTCCTGTATATAGCTCCACATTGATCTGGTACTGGTACTCCCTGTATATAGCTCCACATTGATCTGGTCCTGGTACTCTCTGTATATAGCTCCACATTGATCTGGTACTGGTACTTCCTGTATATAGCTCCACATTGATCTGGTACTGGTACTCCCTGTATCTAGCTCCACATTGATCTGGTCCTGGTACTCCCTGTTTATAGCTCCACATTGATCTGGTACTGGTACTCCCTGTATATAGCTCCACATTGATCTGGTACTGGTACTCCCTGTATATAGCTCTACATTGATCTGGTACTGGTACTCTCTGTATATAGCTCCACATTGATCTGGTACTGGTACTTCCTGTATATAGCTCCACATTGATCTGGTACTGGTACTCTCTGTATATAGCTCCACATTGATCTGGTACTGGTACTTCCTGTATATAGCTCCACATTGATCTGGTACTGGTACTCCCTGTATATAGCTCCACATTGATCTGGTACTGGTACTCCCTGTATATAGCTCCACATTGATCTGGTACTCCCTGTATATAGCTCCACATTGATCTGGTCCTGGTACTCCCTGTTTATAGCTCCACATTGATCTGGTACTGGTACTCCCTGTATATAGCTCCACATTGATCTGGTACTCCCTGTATATAGATCCACATTGATCTGGTACTGGTACTCCCTGTATATAGCTCCACATTGATCTGGTACTGGTACTTCCTGTATATAGCTCCACATTGATCTGGTACTGGTACTCCCTGTATATAGCTCCACATTGATCTGGTACTGGTACTTCCTGTTTATAGCTCCATTCTTGTGTATTTTATTTTATTCCTCGTTACTATTTTTTCTTTTTCTTATCATGTTTTAACTCTGTATTGTTGGTTAAGGGCTTGTAAGCAAGCATTTCACGTGAAAGTCTACACCTGTTGTATTCGGCGCATGTGACAAATACATTTTGATTTGATTAGCTACAACCAGGCATGCCCTGAGAACAGTCTTGGTTTCCAAAAAAGGGGTTGAAACTAGTTACCACAGCCACAAAGTCAATATCATACAAATGCATGAAAACAAAATTCGATTTTTGGTCTTAATTTAAGGTTAGGCATACGTTTAACAGTGTGGTTAATGTTATGGTTAAGGTTCGGTTTAAAATCTGATTTTAAGAAGATAAATTGTAGAAATAGGCGGGGTCTATGACTTTGTGGCTGTGGTAATTAGTGACTACCCCAAAAAAAAAGGTTTATCCGCAATATTCTGCATCACTCAGAAATCGGACTTGGACGGACTTGGACGGCGCAAGAAGAAAAAGCCACCTTTACAGAATACAACTACTTTAAACATGGAAAAGGAACAGACCATCAACTTCGGTGCTGAACCTGCAAAACTGCCAAAGTCTGTAAATTAACTTTTATTGTATTTTTTACTGTGCGTTGAAAACCGACAACCTATTTGCACAGAAATAAAGTTTAATAAAAGCAATGCTTGTAGCCTATTACTTGGAGAGAAACCAAAAGTGGAAATTTTTTCTTTTATACAAAATCGTTTTATTTGACGCAAGCAAGTGATTGCGCAGTTGCATCCTTTGTCATTGAAACAGATCATTTGATCACTGAACTGAAACAACGTGGTAAAACATAAGGAAATCTCTTGTTTTCTCAATCAAGGTGGCAGGTTGTAGGCGAGTCCTACGGCGAAACAAGATAGTTGAGTTGCATCAGCCACGGATCCATTCTTCTTCTTCTTCTATGGTATATTGGAGATCACACAGTTTAATGTGCATCCCACCACCTTCTATACGGGATGGAAACAGGATCCCCCCCAAAAAACTACCGAAATTTTTTATAATAATAGATAAATAATATTTTCTGTTAAAAATAAATAAATAAAACAGATCTGATATCTACCCAGGCTCAAGGGGAACCTGGGAGAGCGGGTCTTCCGGTGCCAGTACCCCTTGCAAATCTTCAGATGTAAAATCCTTGAGTCCCAAACACGTTCCCGCTGCAGCCACAATAATGTCCAGTTCTTCGACTTCTTTGAGACTTGTGCCGTACAGTTTATGACTGTGGCAATGAACGCCACAAAATCCACCTTTTTAACACACAGGGTATCTTTTGCCTGGCAGCAAACATTTACTACAGGCTGTGGTGCGTCCACTACCATCTCTTCACTAGCACCACTAGTTTACTCAATGATGTTAATCGCCTCTGCAATCTCCTTCACCCTTACCGGGCACTCCAGCAACACCATCGTCCTTCTACACACCGTTCTTCAGTATACTCTGTTCGTCTGCACACACTTGAAACATGGCCAAATCCTTTACAATTCTTACACTGCAGTGGTTTGGGGATGAAAGATCTAATGGTGTATCTTACATAATCAAGCTTCACATGCATTTATCAAAAAAACAACAGGACAGACAGACTTTCAACTTTTTCTCCATTCACCCAGCGGGTCAGAACCACACCAGGAATTCTCTTCAGGTATTCAACCTGAACATCCGTCGTCTCCCCTGAGATGACTCCTTTGACTGGTGCTCTACACCGAAGTTTAAAACACAAAACTTCTGTTGTCCTGATTCTTTTGAGGCTCACTGCAATCTTCCTCTGTCCTTCAGAAATACAATGAATCAAAATAAGACCACTCCTGGTCACTCTGACAGACTCCGCTTTTCCCAGCGCATACTTCACCATTTGACACCTCAATGCGCATCCGTACACAACAAACACATCTCAACAAGAAGCGATTAATTATCATTCACACAAATATCCTCCACTCCAAATATCCTCCACTCCAAATATCCTCCACTCCAAATATCCTCCACTCCAAATATCCTCCACTCCAAATATCCTCCACTCCAATTTTAGACTATTTCCTGTTTGTTCCAGTTTTAGATACTACCGTTGTCCATTCAGAACATTCATCTTCACCAGATTTACGGCGCTGCTTAATTCGCACTCAGCATAAAACTTAAAACATCCACCATCTTCCTGTTTCTCCCGCGGATCCATTCATGAGGAAAACGTGTTTTCATGCATCGGTGCCAAGCGATAATCACCTCTAGACGTCAGAGGGCGCTAGAAGAACAGTTAGTGTCTTGTCGATATTTAGGCCTTCTGGTCTAAGAACTATAACACATGGAGCATGTAAACATGGCCACAGTATTCTGGATAGTAGTGTCACGCCCTGACTCGGGGGACTCTTATATGTTGAGTCAGGGTGTGTATATTCTTTGTTGTGAATGTGCTACGATCTATTATGTCTAGATCTATGTTGGCCGGTGTGGTTCCCAATCAGAGGCGGCTGTCGCTCGTTGTCTCTGCTTGGGGACCATATTTAGGCAGCCTATTGGCACTAGTGGGTTGTGGGATCTTGTTCCGTGTGAGGTATGTTGTTTGTGTTCTACCTTGGACTTCACGTTTCGTTTCGTTTGTTGTTTTGTCGTTGTGTTTATTCGTTATAATAAACATGTACGCACATCACGCTGCGCCTTGGTCCGTCCCGTCCTTCACATCACGCTGCGCCTTGGTCCGACCCGTCCTTCACATCACGCTGCGCCTTGGTCCGTCCCGTCCTTAACATCACGCTGCGCCTTGGTCCGTCCCGTCCTTCACATCACGCTGCGCCTTGGTCCGTCCCGTCCTTCACATCACGCTGCGCCTTGGTCCGACCCGTCCTTCACATCACGCTGCGCCTTGGTCCGTCCCGTCCTTCACATCACGCTGCGCCTTGGTCCGTCCCGTCCTTAACATCACGCTGCGCCTTGGTCCGTCCCGTCCTTCACATCACGCTGCGCCTTGGTCCGTCCCGTCCTTCACATCACGCTGCGCCTTGGTCCGACCCGTCCTTCAACGAACGTGACATGTAGCTTATATCCTGCTTAAGGTCTTGTACATGCACCTTTGATATCCCTCTCATGAGTATCCCTGTACCCATGAATAAACAGAGTATATTCCTCAATGAAGTTCATATGGGTTAAATGTAATGGCAGCTGAAATAACCCTAACCCTAACCCTAACCCTAACCCTAGTTCATATGGGTTAAATGTAATGGAAACTGACTGTAGGTGTCATGACCTCCGCCGAGGCTGCCTCCCCTCCTTGTTTCGGCGTTCGTCGTCACCGGCTTCCTAGCTGCTGCCGATCCATTTATCATCACTCCACTTGTCTTGTCTAATTAATCACACACACCTGGTCCTTATCCCCAATTAGTGATAGAATAATTATTAATGACTAATTATTACACCCTGAAACTGTGTGAAATGTGTTAGAATGTGTGAGTGTAGGACCAGTAAAGACTATGACATTGTGCTACTATTTAGCAATGTGAGTAAGAGTTAGACCAGACAACAAAGGACAAGGAGAACTGGCTACAGACAACTGGGAAACCAAGATAAAGAGGCCTCCCAATTTAGGAGAGAAACTGTTTTCTTTTTAAGGAGTATGAAATATGGTGCAGGATATTGTGAGGACGGCGATAACTAAGGAAGGCAGCCTTTGATAAGAACATGTGTGTGTGACCTGATGGTTAGGAGAGCAGAGGAAAACAGCCTGCCTAAAGAGGGGTGGGATTTTTGTATGACGTGTGAGTATAGATGATGGACTCTGAAATTGTGATAACAGAATTCTCAATGAATCTCTGACTATGCGGACCGGGACTCTGTCCGTTTCTTGATCCACAGAGACACTGAAATAGTTTGTTAAATAATTCTCATAACAATTAGTCATTGTATAAGTGCTCCCTCTGCTTCCTTGTCTGTGATTGTTTGTAGTGAGCAACTCAGTTGAGCTACCCTTACCTTGTTGTTGCCAGGGTAGTATTTTCCCCTGTGCCTGAGTTTTGTTTTCGCAACTGTTTATCAATGGAATAAACATTTACATTTTAGTAGACGCTCTTATCCAGAGCAACTTACAGTTAGTGCATACATTTTTATTTTTCATACTGGCCCCCTGTGGGAATTGAACCCACAACCCTGGTGTTGCAAACACCATGCTCTACCAACTGAGCTACATCCCTGCCAGCCATTCCCTCCCCTACCCTGGACGAATTGTGCGCTGCCCCACGGGTCTCCCGGTCGCGGCCGGCTACGACAGAGCCTGGATTCCAACCAGGATCTCTAGTGGCACAGCTAGCACTGCGATGCAGTGCCTTAGACCACTGCACCACTCGGGAGATATAATCTCTTTGGATGCGATGTTTTACTCTCCTGCGCCTGACTCCTTCTATCACACGCATCACAGTAGTCCTATAACCTCTCACATGTAGCCTAATATAATATTAACTCCTGCAGAATTATGCTTTTCTTTCAGTAAAATTATACAAATGTTAATTTTGTCTTGGGAATAGGATTGGAGAAATATGATTTATTTCTTTCAGCATCTCTTGAGAAATGTGAATGTGCGTGTAGTTACCTTTGGTACTGTTATGCAAGCAGACGGTACTTCAACCACAGAAAGTATAGACCCAAGACCAACTGAAGTCAGAAACGTGTTTAATCCAGTCATACTGATGACATTATGCACAGGAACAATCTTTCCACTGTTTTGGAGTTATTTCATGTTCTCCCCGGTCCCTAAACGAAACAGACAACTTTACCTAGATTACTAATGCATTCATTCTATCAATGTAAGACAAATACATCAAACACATGGTTTCCAGGTGGTTGATGCCGTTCCATTGACTCCGTTCCAGCCATTATTATGAGCCGTCCTCCCCTCAGCAGCCTCCACTGGTGTGCATGTAAACGTGGTCAATGTTGAGCGAGTTGGCATTCATCCTCGTTGTATCAAACCTTACAGACAAATCAAACTGTAATCCAACTTCGATTTTTAGAATGTCTTGACTTGTATTCAAACTCAGATGAATGTATGTATTGAAAGTGGATGTAATCTTATTAAAAGTGAACGTGTTTTATTCTCAGGTGCTGTACCAGGCCCAGAAAGAGCTGATAGACTATAATGGCATCAGGGTTAGTGTTCAGGGTTAGTGTTCAGGGTTAGTGTTCAGGGTTAGTGTTCAGGGTTAGTGTTCAGGGTTAGTGTCTGTCTGTCTGTCTGTCTGTCTGTCTTATTTAATGTTTTTGTATTGTGTCCATTCAGACGGTACGTTTACCGGCCACCGGTCGTCAGACTTCACTAAGATCATGAACACCACAGAGACCCTGTTACGAGAGCTGCTGTGAGTAGCCTGCTGTGAGTAGCCTGCTATGAGTAGCCTGCTGTGAGTAGCCTGCTGTGAGTAGCCTGCTGTGAGTAGCCTGCTGTGAGTAGCCTGCTGTGAGTAGCCTGCTGTGAGTAGCCTGCTGTGAGTAGCCTGCTGTGAGTAGCCTGCTATGAGTAGCCTGGCCTGCTTCATTATTTATTCATCCATCTATTACCTCTATCCATCTTCTCCCACCCCTCTATTCCTCCATCCATCCATTTCCTCTACCCTCTATTCCTCCATCCATCCATTCCCTCTACCCTTTATTCCTCCATCCATCCATTCCCTCTACCCTTTATTCCTCCATCCATCCATTCCCTCTACCCTTCTATTCCTGTCATCCTTCGTTCCTACAGTATATTTCTGTTTAATCTAGACTACAAATGGTCTGATCTGTTCTATGTTTTGGAGTCTTTGTGAATCAGAGGGTTGGTCATATTCAGCCCATCTTAACAGTTCAAACCTGTTGAGGCTCCAGTGGTGTTGCACAAAGGCTGCGGTCGCTACAATATCAACTGTATGAATACAGACCCACACTCACACACTCTCTCCCCTCAGTCACTCTCTCCCCCCTCACACACTCTCTCTCCCCTCTCTCTCCCCTCAGTCTCTCTCTCTCATCTCAGTCACTCTCTCCCCCCTCACACACTCTCTCTCCCCTCTCTCTCCCCTCTCTCTCCCCTCAGTCTCTCTCTCTCCCCTCAGTCTCTCTCTCTCCCCCCTCTCTCTCCCACCTCCCTCTCTCTCTCTCTCTCCCCTCACACACTCTCTCTCCCCTCAGTCTCTCTCTCTCCATCTCTCTCCCACCTCAGTCTCTCTCTCTCTCTCTCCTCCCCCTCCCTCTCTCTCTCACTCTCCCCCCTCTCTCTCCTCCCTCCCCCCTCTCTCTCCCCCCTCCCTCTCTCCCCCCTCTCTCTCTTCTCTCTCTCTCTCTCTCTTCCCACCTCCCTCTCTCTCTCCCCCTCCCTCTATCTTGCTCTATCTCTCTCTCTCACTCTCCCCTCTCTCCTCCCTCCCCCTCTCTCTCCCCCTCCCTCTCTCTTTCCTCCTCCCTCTCTCTCTCCTCCCTCTCTCTCTCTCTCTCTCCCCCTTCTCTCCCCTCTATCCCTCTATCTCTCCCCCTCTCTCTCTCTCCCCTCCCTCTCTCTCCAACTTTCCCCTCTCTCTCTCTCCCCCCCTCTCTCCCCCTCCCTCTCTCTCTCTCCCTCTCTCCTCCCCTCTCTCTCGCTCTCTCTCTCT